>NW_006263864.1:54528-58287 GCF_000469605.1 Apis dorsata | reverse complement strand
GGGGGGGGGGAGAGAAAGAGAGAAAGAGAGAGAGAAAAAACGAGCGGAAACGGTCGAATATAATTCATGTCGACATCCTAGTATTATGTAAACAAGCATTTTTGTAATCACTGCTCTACGTTGATCGTTGCATCGATCCCCTGGCTCCGTGCACGCGCCGTTTGTTGCCTCGTGTACGGAAGACAATACGCAAGGGATGAAAAGTTGGAAACGAGAGGGACGAAGCAAGATTTCGCTCGTGATTTAAAATTATTAAAGAGAAGAATCGCGTTCGAATCGAGAAGACACGCTAATAAAATAGTTTTGTCAATCTCCCGTTTTGACAAATGAGAAAAAAGAAACGAGAAAGGAAGGAGGAAATCTTTTTAACCGAGCGATATTTCAAAAACACATTTCTGAAAAAAAAAAAAGAAATCAATCCCTTTCTCTGCTCTACAGAAATCCATTTTTCAATTCCTTTTGAATCTCGCGCCAATGTGTCACGATAACTATTCGCTCTTTAATTTTTCAATTTTAAATTTTTCATAAATAAAATTCAACCCCTCTTCCCTATTTTACGGTTCATTTTTCAATTTCCCTTTTAAGTTTCTTCTCGCGATAAAACATAGCAACAATTGTTCTACTCGCTCTTCAGCTTTTCAATTTTTAATTTTTTAATAAAAATAAAATTCAACCCTTTTTTCTAAAAAATAATTCATTCTTCGACTCTTTTGAATTTGAGGATAACTGTTCATTGAGTTTAATGCCCTTTTTCAATCTTTTCGAATTTCCTCTCGCGACAATGTAACCGTTCACCTCCTCTTCATCTTTGCAATTTTTAATTTTTCAAGACAAAGTTTATCCCTCCTTTCTACTCGACGATTCATCTCTCAATTCTTTTGAATTTCATCTCGACCCCACATAACGATAACGATATTTCCAGAGCATTTTAATCCCATATTTATTGCCCTGCGAAACAATTCATATTTCAACCCTTTTGAATTTCTTCCCGCGACAATGTAACCGTTCACTTCCTCTTCAACTTTGCAATTTTTAATTTTTCAAGATAAACTTTATCCCTTCGTTCTACACGTCTCTCAATTCTCTTTAATTTCATTCTCATACAATAACGATAACTCTTCGCAGAGCATTGTAATTCCGTATTTACTGCGAAACAATTCATTTTTCAACCCTTTTGAATTTCTTCCCGCGATAATGCAACGACAATATTCGTCTCTGTCTTTCTCTCTTTCTCTCTCTCTCTCTCTTCCTCTTGAATTGTTTAATCGGGATTACTGTTAAGTAAAATTTTATTTCGAATACACGAGCATCGAGGAGAAGAAACATTCAGAGACCTTTGTCGAGTTAAGAATGAGAGCCACTCGAGAAGATTTCTCCGGTTCAATGCCAGCGTTCTCCAGCTGTCTGAGAAGAATTATCGGTTGGCTATGCAAAAATTAATTGTCGTTAACGGTTTATTATTCATGAAATCATCGAATGTCCCGTTTAGAGCATTGAATGAAGACTCGAGTGTCTCTCTCGTAAACTCGTTCTTTCTCTCTCTCTCTCTCTCTCTTCCCCCCTCGTTTCTCTTCCGTGGCCACTTTCGAGCTGGAACTTTTCAAGAAAGAAAGCACTTTACATCTCTGCGCTGAAATCCACTTCACAAAGACTTCCCCTCTAAGTGATATTTTTTTTTCTTCCCGATATATCGGTTAACGAACTTTCTTGGCGAAGAAAAAAATAAAAGAACGAACGCAAATTTAATTTTCTTCGAACGATATAGAAACTTTGATAAACAATCGAAAAAAAAACGAATTCGAAACGAGCAATGGCTCGGATTTTTCTAATCGGTGCGTCGCAAGGGTGCAGTAATAAATCACAAGTGGAAATATCTCTTCGTATATACAAATGAAATAATGGTAAGAATAAAGTGGAAAATAATCTATCCTCGATGAATCGGATTGCACGAGATATTCGATTTGTGATTTATTAGAGCGATTAACGAGACCGTTGTTCTAATGCCGGTTAATCCATTATTAATAGGTGGCACGAATCGTTTTAAATCTAGATGCGTATGAGATTCGTCGTTAAATTACAAATTACGGTAGGTAGGTAGGGAGGAGGGGAGGGAATTCGTCGAATGGCACAACAGCGAATAATATTTTTATTCGGCCCAATACCCTCGACTTCACACCGAATATTTCATTCGCCGAAATCGCGGTTTATTTTTCTATGCACGCGGCATAACGCGATTTTCTTTCGATCGTATCTCGATAATCTTTGATATAAACAATGATGAAATACAATTCGACGCGTAGCGTTCCATGTTCATCGAATATTTGAAATCGTTTCCCGCGTATTTTTTTTTTTTTTTTTTCACTACTGTGATTAATCATCTCGTTTTTTATACGCATACACGCGTATACATATTCGATACAATTTCCATTGTATCGAAAAGTTTCCCGAAATATCGATTGGTTAAATACTCGAAATTAATTAAAGCTATTTCTTCTATTTCAATAGTTAACTTTCGTTGTTACGATTATCGTTCAGTCTCCCTTTTCTTAATTACCTCGCGTCAAATTTTCCTCGAATGGACGAAGATTTAAACGAAGAACGAGACTAGTTTTCGAAGTTGCGGACGATTTGTAAATTTGTTTGGAAAACGAAAGAGAAAAGTTTGGGGAGCGGAGTGTAACGCGGGATCATTCGTGTAAAAATTAGTGATCGATCGAGATCAGACGCTAATTCTTTGAGGATGAAGCTCGAGATTAGGAAATATATTATTCACGAAATATTATTGCGAAAACCCGCGCGCTTTTCGTTACAACGAGTAACGAGTTTAAATTTTAGTTCCTTTCGTTCTAGTTCCTCCGTTTTATAAACAAAACCGACCACCAATTTCGAGAGGAAGCTTTTAAAAATTGAAAGCAATTAGTCGTATATGCGGAATATGAAACGATTTTTTTTTTTTTAAGAATCAGAATGAATCGAGAGACTGTGAAAGTGAAAGAGAGATAGAGAGAGAAACATCGAGGTTAAGAGAGGGATTCTCACCGTGTTAGGTTATAATTTGATTCGAATTCCCGTCCCCCGATGTCGATACTCTCGATCTTATTCCCATTCAACTTCTTTCTCCTCCTTGTCCTCCTTCGAAAACGAGACAGCTTCTTTGAAAAGAAGAAGAAGAAGAAGAGAGAAAAAAAAATTTGTTATCGCCTTTCGCGAAGAGAAGCGGGCGGCGAAAGGGCGCGTAAACAAGAAGAAAGATTACGGCGCACAACACACGACGACGATCCAAAATAAAGACTGATTCACGAGACTTCCGTTTTGCTGGCGCGAAACCGGCCGTTGACGAGGGATCGGCGGTACGTAACGGTGTAAATAAAACGACCTTGACTTTCTCGCATTTCCGGGCTGCGATGAATCTTGATTGCCTTCTGACTGCCTCCAGAGGAAACCGCTTTCCACAGGATGTGCGATCCCGACCGACTCCACCACGCCACCAACTCACCACTACACCGCAGTTCACGTGATCGATATCACTGTCCCGACCGAGATCACTGCACGCGACCAAGTCTGGATCGACGCGGTACCGACTGATCCAATCTTTCTTGATGAATGAAAAAGGCGGAAGCGGTGGAAAAATACGCGTGCACGTGTACGCACGTAAACGCCACCGGCAAAGTTTATCCGGGCACCGGGCATCCGAGCGAGGCGAAACTGGCCGATAACTCTGGAAGACGAGAGTCACAGACGCGCGAGAACCGGTGTAAA
>NW_006263864.1:45969-54338 GCF_000469605.1 Apis dorsata | reverse complement strand
GCCACGGCGGATGGATCGCTCGCGGCGCGGTCTGGGCGGTGACTGAGCGGATCGAGGCGTCTCGACGCACGGCATCTCTCCCACCCCTTCTCCTCACATCCTGCAAGCCTGACCACTTTTCGGTCGTTCCGTTGTCCGCCTTCCACCTTCCACCGCGTGACATTCGACGCGCTGCTGTTATTTATTCCGTACATACGCACTCCCTACGAGAGTATTCCTTTCGGCTTAATCCTCGATATTGAACGAGGAAATCCCCCGCAAGTCGTTTTCATAATGTCCCGACCAACGAATTAGAAAACGACACGAAACGGCACGCGGGAACGTGGAACGACCGGTGATAAGGATTATGGCGCCTCGTTCCCCATCGTACGTTCGTGGACGGCTCCCTATGAGAATGTATCGCCGGTCCCCTTCAACGGCTAATAATCTTAAATGGTGTTTAAGTTTTATCGTCAAACGATCAGGAAGGGCTTATAATGTGAAAATCATGATGTTTATGTTATGTCGTTTAAGTATACACGGGATTGGAATATTTGATAAGTTAAAATGTTCAATTTGCCGCATCGATGGGAATCACGAAGAAGAAGTTTGGAAGGTGAATCAATGGTAATTCAATTTTCTCCAATCCTGCCGCCTTTTTTCTTCGTTCTGTCCAAACTGTCCAGAAAGTCGGCAATCTCCTGAATAAGCTTGTCCCCCTTTCGTTTTCTCGTTAATTCTATCCGCGCCGTTCTCGAGCAAAATGAACGGACAGTGTTGAGAATAAAATGAATAACGAGAATAAGATTTTCGCGGGATAACGAGAATCGATGCTGCGAAAGATGAAAAATGCGAGCAGCCGAGAAAAATAAAGTGTCTCGTTTGTTACTGAACGTGTAAATGTTTTAGGAGAAATCGTGTAAATGTTCAGATATGAATATCGATGCTATATTCGATTAATCTTTATTCGATCATGATTGTAACGAATAAAATTAATGATGAATAAAGAAAATAATCTTTTTAAATTTCATAATAATTGCCAAAGTATTTGGAAAAGTTTTTCGTTTCATTTGTTCAGTTTAACGTTATAAAGAGAATATGTATTATTCGAAACGAAAAAATTAATTATTTTGATAAAGAGTATAAGTAATTTTACGTCTACGTCTATGAACGAACGAAGAATTAATCTTTATATCAATGAACACTTTACGAAAAAATTCGAACTCTTTCATCTAGTAGTCTATTCGCAAAATATCCACTTTCACGATTTTTTTAATCAAATCATGTAAATTTGATTAAAAATATTTTAAATCGGTGAATTTTTTTAATCTCTTTCTCCAGACAACTTCATCTTTGAATGGCGGTCGAAAACATTCTATCCCACTGATGTGACTTTAATTTAATCAGTTCAATACCGGTGGCTGTTCCTATAAATTATGCGCATGCATATTAAACGAATTAATTTTTAAATCCGTTTCGCGATTCTTTCCACGGCCGCTAATTGTTCTTGCAAAAATGGAAATGCATCGACACAATTCTCTTCCAAGTGGCGCTCGCGGAGCATCAAGTACGTCGAGATGCGGTCGGTAAGTTTGCTCGTTGAAATTTAACTCTGGTGCTCGATACCAGATCGGTTAAGGACGCGTTGTTACGCGTCGAGACGCTCTTAATCCTTTCCCCGTGAGAGGCCATATCGTTCTTTCTCACGATTTATTTTTCCTCGATTCTTTTATCGAGAGACGTTCGTTCTAATATCTCGTATTTAAGATTCTTAAGACGATATCGGAATAAATCATTCGAATTTCGGTTTCTTTTTTATCATTTTATATCGTGCTATTTGATTAAATTTATCGACTTACCTGTTTTGTTTCTTGATTTTCGATTGTTCGACGTTAAAAACATCTCAGATCTGGTTGATGATTGATTGGACGAAACGAAAAACCGTGTTGAACGTGTTCCCGCCATTTTGATTAATAAATTTGGCGCTTATAAAAACTCGAGAAATATATAATCACTTTAAGACAAAAATTGAACGCATAATGTTACGTATTTGTATTATTCCAACTTGACGCGAACAAATAAATGTATTGTAAAGAATTGTAATAATAACACTTTATATTAATTCACGTTATTTTCCATTCCACTTCTTCAAAACGATTTTTCAGACGCACTACTCTTGAGAAGTTTAGATCAAGACTAATTTCAATTTGAACTACACTTGCGCCATATCGATTACAGCACCATCTAGTCGTTTTTGTCAGCTATTTGAAAGAATAATTCGTCGAATAAATTTTAACAGTATTACGTGTAATTAATTCATATAAAATCTTAAATCTAATATTATTTATTCAGTAACAACGTTCTTTATGAATTAAATAAAAATATAGAATGGCAACAAGTCTTTGTATTAATAATGGTAAAAAAATGCGATTAATTTTAAGGTTAAGATTTAATCTTTCACAATTTAAAAAATTATGTTATTTCGTACAAGTTCCAGAAAAGAAACCGTGTCCTTACATGGAAAAATGCTATCGAAGAAATCCGATTCATTTCAATGAAATGTCACATCCACATTGTACGTACTATTTGCTTTTAATCTAATATTGATCTGATTAATGCGATAATCGTGATGATATGCATCTAATAAGCCAAATTCAATCGTGATAAAGAACAGTATATATTGCATTTCAGTAGAAACAATTGTAAAAAAACAATTAGAAGGTGAAATACAAGTACCTGAAAAACTTGATTTTGAATGTTCTGATCGATCTCTCTTGTTGGATCAATTGAAGATTTTACAAATAATATTAAGAAGAGAAAAAGCAGGAAGTGATTCTTCGATCAAAGAATTAAATTCTAAAATAAGTAATACCAACATAAAAATGAAAAATGAAAATAATACTATGAATAGTCAAGATTTAAAAGATAAAGTAGAGAAACATAAGCAAATAATGCTTCAAAGAAGAGAAAATAAATTGAAAGATATGGATGAAGAAGCAGAGGCGCTTTTTAAAGCTTCCAATGATAAAAAAAATAAGGATCAGTATAAAGTTTCTAAAATGAAAGAGGATTTAGATAGTCTTAAAATAATGGAAGAAAGCGTAGAGAAGAATTCTTCTCAAGAAAAAAAGAGAGATAATAGTGATTTTCAAGATAATGAAAGGCATAATAAGAAATCAAAATCAAGTCATAGCAAACATGCTGAAACAGATGAAAAATATGATTCTAGAAATAGTCAAGAGCAATCAAAAGAACCATCTTTGATAAAAGTATTTCAATCGTGCAAATCTACAAGAGAGAAAGCAATTAAAATGATGAAGAAGCATGGATATGAAACATGTTTATCGTCTTTGGTTGAGCCAGGAAATTTTGCCATGAAATATGCTTGTTCAGCACCGTATCATATATTTTTTTCAACAATTAATAGATCAAGAGAAACGTACGATCAACCATTTTCTATAACACTTCCTGAAATTCTAGATATTAGTTTAGGAGAAATAGTAAACAGCCTCCATATTAATTTTATGGTTGATATTGGATGGCTACACGTGCAATATATGTTGGCTGAACAAAACACAAATATGTCCATTTTACTCGGAGAAAGAGTAGATACAGGACCAGTGGGTTCAAATGTTACCATGTTTTATGTAGATATGCCAACAAAATTTGGTTGCCATCATACCAAAATTATGATTTTAAAATATAAAGATGACGGAATACGAGTCGTGGTATCTACCGCGAATTTATACATGGACGATTGGGAGAATAGAACGCAAGGGTCTGTCTTTAAATAAATTTAAAGATTATTTTTTGTATTTGTTTTAAAGAGGAAAGAATCTTAATGAATAAATGATTGCTTCAATTTTGTTGACTAGAATTTGGATATCACCGCATCTTCCACCATTGTCAGAATCTGCAAATTCCAATGAAGGAGAATCACCGACGGGTTTCAAGAAGGATTTAGAACGCTATTTGAATAGATATAGACAGCCAGGTATAACAGAATGGACTTGTGCTGTAAGAAGAGCAGACTTTTCTTCGGTAAACGTATTTTTTTTGGCTTCTGTTCCGGGGAGACACACGGATATGGAATATGACTCTTGGGGACATAGAAAATTAGGTTCCATTCTTTCCAAACACGCTAAATTACCACCTGATGCACCCCAATGGACATTGGTTGCTCAGAGTTCGAGTATTGGTAGCTTAGGTCCTAATTACGAGACTTGGCTTCAGAAAGAAATTACATCCTCGATGTCGAAAGAAAATCCAGTAGGTTTAAAAAGTCATCCGAATTTCCACTTCATTTATCCGTCTTTAAACAATTATAAACGAAGTTTTGATTGTCGAGTTGGATCTTGTTGTCTACCGTACAGTCTTCAAACACATTCAAAACAAAAATGGATAGAATCGTACATGTAGTAAGTTTTTAATGTCTATTTACATCACTGATTTGATATGTTTATATTTAACAATTTTTTCAGTCAGTGGAAAGCCAAACAAACTGGCAGAGATAAAGCAATGCCTCATATAAAAACTTATACAAGAATCTCACCCGATTTGAAAAGAATACCTTGGTTTGTCCTCACTAGTGCTAATTTAAGTAAAGCAGCATGGGGGACGGTTGGAAAAAATTCTCATTATATTATGAATTACGAAGGAGGTGTTGTATTTATTCCAAGCTTTATTGTATGTAAAAATTTTGTTATACGTATACATTTTATACATGAACAAAGATGTTCCAAACACATATTATTTATAGACTGGATCATCAACGTTTCCCATAAAGGAAGAAGAACCTGGTGTTCCAGTTTTTCCTATTCCATACGATCTGCCATTAACTCGATACGAAAAAAATGATTCGCCGTTCGTTATGGAATTTTTTTCTACCGAATAATAAATAAAAATTGTTGAATATCGAGAGAGATATAGTACGAATATTTTAATTTATTTATTGATTCTATATTATTTTATATTTGTCTTCTATATTTTTTTAAAGCAGAGTTTCGAGCAATGATGTACAAATAATTTTTTTATAATAATAAACTATATATAATAAATTAAATGCGATACTAACTTCTATGCTTCTACGCATAACATGTAGAAAAAAAGCAATGGTATAATTATGTTTGAGGGCTAAAAGCTAAAAGTAGAATGTAATTGTTCGGTAAAACTTCCGGTAGACTAATAGAAATTTTACGACGTCTGCAATTCCCACGTTGTACGTGACTTATTTATTAATTCGATCGTGATTCGTGCCGATTTCGTGGTTGCTCGTTCGCGGATCACGTGTTTTCCATAAAACATCAGCAGGAAAGCGTTTTCTGACCAGCTCCTTTTTGATGTAACATAGTATTGTTCGTGCATGTCTCGCCTTCAAATAACGTTTGATGAAGCTTCATTTGCTCTTCTCCTCCGTATCAATTACACAAAGCGTACGTTAAATTTCGTAAAGTAAATTCACGTAATGCCAAGAAATAAAAAAATTTTTATACTCTTAAAAAAAAAAAAACGAAGAGTAATAGCGAGAAAAAATTTTCGACGATAAAGATAAAATCGTACTCTGTTTTCTTTTTATGAAAGAAGATGTTATAAAATGTGGTCTTGTACAAAAGATTATTTATAGTATATATTTTTTTTATATTATATTACGTCAACATATATGTTAATATTTACTAATAATTGTCAATAATTAATTAGTTTATTATTATATAAATATATAAAAAGTACGTACGTCTATTTTAATAATGACGTTCAAACGAAATTTCAATTCTAAATTTTTAAAAATGAAAATAAAAATAAAAATATTCCCATAAAAGAGGATCCAAACTTGTGATGGAATACAATGATAGAACAATTTGTGCTAAAAAAATAATATTTTATAAATATTGATAGATCGTATCGTGATTTCCTTTTTAACATTTTATACCAACGATATTAATAATTATTGAGGAAATCGACTTTTTTTTTTAGCATATATTTGAATCTTCCGTACAAGCAATACAGATACTATAAAGAGATTCTTTCCCTTTCATGGATCAACGAACATCGCGAATCTCGTAAAGTTCAAGGTTACTACATTTCTCGACTTTCTTATTATATCATTTATTTTCTTCACTTTTCATTCAAAATTAATCGAACCACTCTTTCAATCCGATGCCACGTAACGTAATAAAAAAAAAAAAAAAAAAAGAAAAAAAAAAAAAAAATAAGAAAAAAAAAAAAAAAATAAGAAAAAAAAAAAAAAAATAAGAAAAAAAAAAAAAAAATAAGAAAAAAAAAAAAAAAATAAGAAAAAAAAAAAAAAAATAAGAAAAAAAAAAAAAAAATAAGAAAAAAAAAAAAAAAATAAGAAAAAAAAAAAAAAAATAAGAAAAAAAAAAAAAAAATAAGAAAAAAAAAAAAAAAAAAACGTAGATAGAAAAAAAAAAATTCATTTCGTATTGAATTATACACCGATCAACCGGATTCTCAGTGTACAAAGAAAAAAAGAAGTGACCAAACCGGTCGATTATATCATTTCCAATTCTATTTTTTACGATAATTCCCCGCAAACATCTATGCAACGCACGACCATAGTTCGATCCCCCCATTAAAAAAGGCGGCAAGGATTTTGACGTCAACGCGCAGCAAGGTTTCGCCTCCCACTAGGAACGGTAGGCTTCGTGGTTGGAAATCCTCGGCGCAGATGCGACTTCGGAAAGGGACGTTCCGACGCCCGTAACGCTCACCACGACATCGAAACCGGGGAACGCGGTTGATCAGCAGTTTCTGAGATGTCGACACGAACGCATACTTCTTGCCGTTAATTCTGCTCCGTCTACGTGTGCTCCTCGCGCGTGTCCCTCGTGCGTGTGCGCGTGTAAGTAGATAAGCATGTGCGGATTCATGTGTCGCGTATAGTCAGCCACAGGACGTCGCGCATCCTCGATATTTCCACCTGACGGGCACCCGCCAGGTAGGTGCAATCATCGATTATCGCAACCAGTTGCCAGTCGACAACAGTTTTATCTTTACCGCGTGCGAAACGAATAACGATCTTAGCGCGATGGAAAGGGCTGCGTGCCGTTCGAGGGTAGAACGTTCGCTATTTTGAAAAATGGACGGCGACGTCGACGAATTTTTGAGCTTGTTTTTCACGAAGGAGCGCTCGTCAAAGGAAAACGTGCTTTGCCTCGTAATTGGACGGAGCGGGAAAGTATCGAAAGTAGCTTTCGCTACGAAAGATTTAAACGCTTTCGTAAACGGTATCGTTCTCCCCCAGAAACTCAACGTTCAAAAGTTACGCCACGGTGTTGCCGTTTGCCAAATCGCGTCGCTGCTTGTTCTTGCTCGGTTGTCATCTTTCGACTTGTCGCCTATAGCGATCAGCAACATTGCAACACGATTCATCGATGCCTATTTTTGATGTGCAGTTTATTTTACGAACGATCCCGATGTGTGGGTCAGCACGAGGAATACCGCGCAATTCCAACGGACGTGTATTATTCTAATATTTACTCAGTGTGTGTGTGTATGCTTTTCAGAAATAACTTTTGTTCGTCTAAGTGCAAATTTTTCCACGGACTAATCGTTGCCTGGGAAAGAGTTACCCATTCAACGTTGCCTCGCTATCGAGCGTTTGTTCTACAACATGGTGTTGCAAAAACGTCTCGCTCTCGAGTAGAATCTATCGCGTGGAACAAATTCGACGAAAATTCTTTCGACGAACGAACAATTTTCAATTCATTTTTTCCCGATAATTAAAATTTTATCTGTCACGTTTTAGGTATATTCGTGCGTATAAAGAAAAAAAAAGAGGAAGAAGAAGAAGAAGAAGAAGAAGAAAAGAAAAGGAAGGAAACGGTTTGACGCTTTGATCGGGATATGTGCCGATGCGTCTCATAATGGGACTGCTCGCCATGCGACGTCGGTCCACCTGCTATCCTTTGTCATGCTAATTGTGCAACCTGACTTCCCTTCCACGAGAAGCGAACGAGGAAACACCGTACGTCTCGACCGACGAATCGATAAAGCGGGGTGTGGCTTTGCAACGGTGGAGAATTTCCAAAGTCTGACCACGCGGGGATCTTGTTCCCGATTCAATCCAAGAACGGACGGAATACGAGATTGATCAGGATGATAGCCTGCTGGGTATTGACCGGTGTATTCGGAGCTATCGTGTTGCTCTACGGAGTGATAGAGGTCCATTATTTCCTTCGCATGTTCTTCATCGTGTTCTTCGCGCGTTTCTGCAAGAAAAGAGTTCGCATCCTCGACGAGACCACTGTATACGGTACGTTGGTTGCTCAACCCTGGAAGGGATTAGACAATCACATTAATTATTGCGAACACGTTAAAATTAACTTACTAAGTCTCTTCAGTACCCTCTCATCGTTGAAGCTAAAATTATA
>NW_006263864.1:39768-45691 GCF_000469605.1 Apis dorsata | reverse complement strand
AAAAAAAAAAAAAAAAAAAAAAAATTATTAGTTATTATTAAAGATCCCATGAAAATGCATCGTACGCAACTGTCAACTACGTAAGCCCAGAATCCTTACAATTTACCGACTAATCTCGAGCTCATTCGCGTAAACCTTGACCTACCATGCGCGATCAGTTGGCAGGTCGGTTGCTCGTAACAAATCCGTCCTCGTATTGATTGTGTACCGCGGTGCTGTGAAATTCTATACGAAAATATTACGGGAAATATTCGAAATTTGAACGGTGTTTAGATATCTCGATGCGACCTTTCGATAACCCGACAACACGGTGGTCCGATTCTTAGAAATTTCTCATACGAAAAGACATAATCATTGTCACGGCTTACATGACACGCAACATCAACGAGGAATAAGTAATTCCTCGATAGAGATACTTAGTATGCTCGGTATCCAGAACTGATCTTTTATTTATCAGTCCTTGGACGAGGAAACCGCTTACATTTATTTCAATTTTTTTTTTTTTTTTCTGTTACCAATGGATAATTCGAAACGTAAAAGTAATATTTCCTGTATTTCTTATTCATCCTATCTATTTGGTTTCCCATTTAATGCACAAAGATAAAACCAACTTATTAAATAAAATTCTTGCATTACAAATATTCCTTGATTATGCAATTTTTGTTTGATATGCCATTTTTTAAATATTTACAATGATGTCGAACGAGAAAGGACGAGAGAGTTTATTTAATTCCATTATTTTTTCACGGCCGTGAAAATTAATATTTGTTTTTCACACAGGTATCTGCACCACGACGGACGTGGATCCATTGCTCTCCCACATGAACAACGCGAGATATCTTCGCGAGCTCGATTTCGCCAGGGCGGATTTTTACGAAAGGACGAACCTATATCGCGAGATATGCTCGCAAGGGTCGGGCGTCGTGCAAGGAGCGGCGACGATACGTTATCGTCGTTTCCTGAAACCTTTCACCATCTTCAAAATAACTTCTAAGGTATGCGAGTCCACGTGAAATCGTATTATGGACTCACGTTCGTTCGTTGTACTTTGACCGATCGTCACGAGAATCCGTACAAAAAAATTTTCACGATTCTTTTGTAAAGAGTATCACGGCCGATTACCAACTGTTTGCTCTCGATAACTGCAAGAAAACCGATAAGACCACAATGGAAATTAATTTGTTGACTCTTTTCGTCCGATAGATTTTAGAATTGTTCTACAGTTCCGTATACGCTCTCTTAGTACACACGAACAGTACATATCGTATTTATCTCATATTGTGAACATTGTGAAATCGTTACCTTTCATAGATTATATATTGGGATGAAAAATCCATATTCATGGAGCATCGATTCATTACGACCAGCGATGAATTCGTCAGGGCTATCGCTATATGCAGGCAGAAACTTTTGGACTGTAACGCCGAGACTATCATCAGTACTCTAATGGAACGGGGCGTGAAGCAAAACGTAGAGGCGGGTGCACCACAGGTAAAAAAATATTCGCATCATTTCAACGAGATAAAAAATTTGTGACAGGTCTGTATCTATGAAAGGTCAGTGAAAGATGGCATAATTAATAATTTATGGGCGTGCAATTAATAGCGTGTAACGTGAAATCGATGGAAACGTAAGATAAAGTTTAAATTACAGATACACAACGTGAGACCGCAAATGCCACCGGAAGTCGCCAGGTGGTTGGAGAGTAACGAAATCTCTTCGGCGCTTCTTCGCCAGAGTGCCGCGGTGACCACGCATTGCTGACAAAAGGAGGACGCGGCGTCCACCACAAATGGCGCCGTCTCCACTTCCGTGTACGCGACTACGGCCGTCTAAGGTCGAAGATTCGATCGATGCTGGCTTTCGTTGATCGTGAAGGCGTTAATGAAATCTTCCACGTAGCCGTTTCCTCGCTCGAACGGCATACGAGATAGCTTCGAATCAATTTTTTAGGTGAACAAATTACGGGTGATCGTTAAGTTTGAAGCTTTTATCGATTGCGAGTCCGATGGTTCAGACATCAGATGGTCAAGAGGGGCGATCGGGCAGCTTGATATTGCCATTTGTCCGCCTGAAAATTTGGTTTAACGTTATTTGGTTTAGCGTGGTTCCGATGTGTATAAATATGTATACATACGTACATATATATATACATGTATACGTAGCCGATGTCAAAAAAAAGGAAGGAAATTGTTTTGGAAGAACGATAAAGAAGGAAAAATTTAAGAGTACAAAGGCTAGACAGAGATGTGAAATTATTTTAATAGGCAATAGTATATGCGCGACTATCGGACTATAAGGTGTGATCATTCCTCGCACGAGAGGGAAGAATTTATTTACAGAATTTATTTGATAGATTCCGTGATTTTCAAGATGCTTTACGAGAAATCTGTCCAGCAACCGTGGAACGGACTGCTAGATGGGCGTCGAGCAAGGTTACAGATACGAAACCAATGTGTAATCCAAAGGAGCTTCCAAAATTAAAAAAGAGCACCATTTGTTAAATATTCTTCGTTGAAAGTAATCGCAAGACGCGAGGCGTTATTTACATTTTTTATTATATATATATATTATATAGTATATATATTGTACATATAGCGATTGGCGCCGGTAATGATTTCCGCGAGAGACAGGGAGAGGGGAAAGGGAGAGATAGAGAGAGAATAAATTAATAGAATTCTCCTGAGGAGCTGTTTCGTCGATGATAAATAAATAATAACAATTTATATATTTACGAGCGCGTTAAGAGACAAGAGTACTTCTATAACGTGTTACAGGTGCCTTTACAATACGTGATGGATATTCGCTTTTTTACGATTATTGAATAATTAGACCGTGGCATCGATTTGCCACGCGTCGTTGTAATTTTAAATTCCATTTGTTATCATTACTGCATTTATTATTATTATTATTTTCTATGATAGGACGTCCGGCAATCGGGAGTTAAAAAAAAGAAATTGTATGCGACTCTCGCGTGATTAATTTTTTTTTTTTTAAATCGTGTACAATCCTTGTTACCGACGCCATTTGCGACGAACAAATTCATTAAGATGTATTTCAACTTAAATTTCGAAGTAAATCGGTATTCGTAGTTTCGTCATTGAAAAGTAGCCGACGACGTAGCGAGTCTCGAAACACAGCTAAATAGAATTGTCCACGTGAATATACGTGGACACGTTATTATACTTCTAGATGATAATAGTGCCATTTTTTTTGTCAGATAATATTGTGTTGATCATGTCGTTAAAGATACCATTATCCAGGAGTAAGAATAAATATTCCTTAGATGGCTAATGTTTTCTCGTTGAAAAAACACATTTATTTTATTTTTCTCTACTACTTGTTTTAAAAACAAAGATAAAAATAATCGATAAAATATTTTCGGAATCAAAAAATCGAATCGAATAATGATGTGATTTTCGAAAACGTTCGAAATGCATGCGTAATTTGACAATGTATAAATATTTCATGAAAAATTCATCATAACCCGATTTAGTTTGTAAAAATATTCACATATCAAAATGTTTCCGAATAATTATATATGATCGTACATGTAACGAAAAACATATATTTTTTGATATCTTATCTACTTTTCTTTTTTTCTTTTTTTTTTTTTTTTTTTTTCAATTAATCAATCGAGAATTATGATGACTAGTGTTTTGAAAGGATTTTTATCCTCTTTCACATATGCTAGTCTAGTTTGTGTAACATTTGTACAATATAATTCTTGATATATTTATATATTCACGTAATATATCATATCATCAATATATATTTCACCAACTCACCCATCGTTCGCTCCAAACAATCGATCGAATACATTCTCTCTCTGTATAACAATCTCCTCCCTTATCGTAATGATCAAAATTTACCATATGAAGATATCATGATCATTTAAATAGACCGTATTGAATTATTACAATTTATCGACCGCGTATTATACGTTTTCGTAGTTATACGAATGGAACAAGTATCGTTCCTATTACAACGGAACATAGGTCTAACCGGATATAGGAGAAACCGGTTAGTGCCATACTTCACTGCATAAGAAGCGACCTCTCAGTTTAAAATTTCACGGTAACTGAAAGCATGTAGTGTTCTTCGGACTGTGGTTTCGTGAACGTCAAACATTCTTGCTCTCCTTTCTCGCTTCATTTTATTACAGAACTGAAACATATAACATATATAACTGAAAAATGGCATGTGCCTGCTTGCTCACGATCGCTCTCGTTCTCTACATGCTCTTCGATGTAAATTATTTCCTCAGGATCGCGTTTACCATCCTTACCGGCAGATTGTTTCAGAAGAAAAAGAAGATTTTTGACACGACTACCATTTACGGTAATAATTATTTAACATTTTTTAAATCTCAATAATCCAGATTTTTTTCTTTTTCCGTAATATAATTTTACGTAGCGATTTTACGATTTATGCGTTTATATATTTTTTCTTGTAATTACTATAGTTTAGACGCGATATTGACCATTCACTTAACGATGACATTCGATGTTTTTTTTATAAATTTGATAACAATTCCGCTACAATTCTTACAATTCTTATAATTCTGTTTCTATGAAATTCACGCGTATAATTATATTACGTTATATTATATTATATTATTTATATATATATATAATATAATATTTGGATTTCTTTTTAACGATAAAAGAATTGGATTTGGCGTTAATTAATGTAATCGATGTATGAATTTTAAGTAAATCATTTCCGGGTTTAGGTGACATGATTTAAAGCTTGATTTACATTCGTACCGTAATTATTATCGACATCAAGGAATAATTTCGGGCAAACGAACTTGTAAAAGCGGAAGAACATTTTTGGCCTTGTTTCAAAAGAATTCAAAGGCAAGCAACTTTTAAATGATTCTTCGATTACCGGCCAAACTTATTCATAAGTGAATATATATTCACAGACGTATTAATCTTTTCGTTTCACTCGTGTACGGAATATGAATGAAAAAATGAAACCGTAACAAGCAGAATCGGAGAATGACGAAAAAATTTCTATAATAATCAAAGAAATGATTTGAAATTATAATATCTAGAATAGAAAGACGTTGAATTCGACGCGTGTATTAAAATGAAGAAAAATATTCCATTTTTTTCATATTTAATTATTTAAATAGTTTGATATTCAAATACATTTAAATACTTATTTATTTTTATCGATGACAAATAATGCGAAAAAGAAGAAATTAAAACTTTTGTCTTTTTATCTTCCTCTTTTTTTTTTTTTTTCTTTTTTCAGGTATATGCATTACGCAAGATGTGGATTTGTTCTTTAAACACATGAACAACGCGAGATACCTTCGCGAATTGGATTTCGCGCGTTTCCATTATTACGATCGATCTGGAATATATTCAGCGATCACGAAGAAAGGTGGAAGCGCGGTGCAAGGAGCATCGTTGGTTCGATATCGTCGAGCCATTCCTATTTTCACTCTGTATAAAGTGACCACGAAGGTGAGATAAGTTATCTTTGATAAATCTTAATTGCTCGTTATATATTAAATGTCAATCGTATCGTACAGTATTACATAAATATTATTTGTCGAATGAATTTTTGTTTGATTTTACAGCTGATTTATTGGGATGATAAGAATTTCTACTTGGAGCACGAATTTATTAGTTTGACGGACGGTTTCGTTCGCGCGGTCATTTTTAGCAAACAAACGACAACAGGTCTGAAAGTTCCAGTCCCTGAAATAATAGCTCAAGTCGAGCCAAACGCGCAATGTCCCGAAATGACCAAAGATTTAGAACTATGGTTGAATTCTATGGAAGAATCTTCTCAGAGATACAAGAAACAAAGATGAACTAAAGTGATCCTCGTTTTTCTAACTTCTTATTTTATTTGTTATTTTATTGTTATTTTATTATTTATAATATTGTTGATTCGTACATAC
>NW_006263864.1:33159-39572 GCF_000469605.1 Apis dorsata | reverse complement strand
TTTTTTTTTTTTTTTTGAGAAAAGAATCAGACGAGAATTTTAATTTAACCCAAGAAATAAAACTTGTTTAGAAAAAGTAACGAAACGCATTTTACAAACGTACAAGCGTAACAAGTGCACAAGTGAATCCAAAAAAACTTTTGATCGATGTACTCCAATTATGTATATTTTCTTATGTTATTGGTGATAAAAGAATATTAAATAAGTTTCTTCTTGTAAGTAATTAACGGTAATGTAAATAATATGCGATTATCAATTGACGTCAAATCATATGTTCATATCGAATCGCGTAATTTCTTAAAAATTTTTAACTATCTTTTTTTTATTTTACTTCTTTCTCGTTGGATTAAATTCAAGAAATCTACGAAATCGATCGTAAATAATTAAAATTCGATGATTTTTCTATAGTAAGCGAGATGGAATGAGAAATGAAAGGTCTTCGTGGATCTTTTTTCCTCGGTTTATCGCCTGTTCCGGATACCATCGGATAAATTATCTCCGCTGCCGTCAGATGGCGACTTTCGTGTCACGAATAGCGGCCGATGGAGAACGGATGTGCGAGAGTTGTGCGCGCTCCTTGCGTGCAGTCGATCCGAGTACTCGAAACCTGTCGCGAACGCAAGCCGACCTTTGACTCCGCTTTCCATGAACCTTTGTGATTCATTCGGTGTCGAAGAGCTCGTGACAGCTCCTGTCAGCAACGCGCCACTGGACCATTCTCACTTTCATCCCACCTGTAAGTTGCGTATATCTTTCGAATACCGCCTTCCGCCCCTCCGCACTTCCGCCTCTTCGAATTTTTCCCGCAATATTCGTTCGACGATTCTCAAAAACCTTCGCGATTATTAATATCATTTTGCACGAGGGAACAAAAGGGAAGGGAAATAAATAAATAGAACACGTTGAAAAATTCTTATTGTCATCGTTTGCAATTTTTATCAAAGTGACAGTTGACAATACTCGTTCGCGAGTGACGCGGCGATGGGTATGGTATCGTTTTACGGAATTCCGCGTGGCAAGCATAAATTAAAAAAGACGCCGACCGAGTAATCGCGATCATCGTCGTCGTTTACGATCCACTTTTTCTTTTTTCTTTTTTTTTTTTCCTATCCTTTTCCTTAAAGTTGAGTTTCGTATCCAGAGAGAGAGGAAGAGAGTTTTCGCGCACAGAGGTGATTTTTAAAGAGAATCTCCTCACGGGAAGACGCATTTGCATTTACGATATATTCTTTGCGAAACACATCAACACGCTCCTATGCGAGACTATTACACAATTTCTTCAGGAAAATTCCTAAGCCGATAGATCAAGTCTCGTTCTTCTTCGTCTCTTCTTCGTTTCTTGCTCGATTAATATAGTAGGATATATACTTCTTTCTTTTCTTTTCTTTTCTTTTTTTTCACGGAGAAGATAGAATTTAAGAACTTCCTTGGTTCCTTCGGAGCAGAACGCCGTTAATTTAAAGAAAAACAACTGGCGAAATTGCAACCGGCTGGCTAGCAAATTCTTCTCGCCTCGTTTCGCGCGAGAAAATTACAAGCGTGTTTGCAAATTGCTTTGTGCAATTTTGCGTCGCGAGGTCTCCATTAGATAAGAAACGTGATTCTTAAATTCACGACACGGGAAGAATTAATCTGCTGCCAACAAATATATCGCGATCGGACATTCGCAGTTTTCAAATTGCGAATTATTATCAGCGATACGATTTTTCTTTTTGAAAGCATTTTTCGAAACACTTGATTTAACTCGTTTAAAACGCACGACATTCGGCGAAAGAGCGGGGCGCGCGCAGTTTCGTGCATGGAACCGTTGTTACGTAACTCAATCGAGGGCATGCATTACATAATAATGATTATAAACGAATCTCATAATCATGCTAATACGAATTGTTCAATGACACTGGTCCCGTTCAGACCCACGCGGCTACATGAGAAACAATCTTCTCTAACCGAGCCAAACTGACCCATCGAATTGTCATCACTCGTCATCTATCTCGCCATCTCACGTTCACGAACAAAGGAATGTCACGTCGATGATCGTTCCACGATCGTGAGATTATTTATTCGAATCGCGGGAATATCTTCCCACTCGACATATACGATAAAATATCCTCGCCGTTTCACTGTCAATAATCTTCCCGTCCCAGAAATGCACACTCGTCACCGGTTCGTCGATCAGCCACCGTTTTTAACGATTAGACCAGGTTTCTGGATCAAGGACCGTGTAATCCGCTCTCCTCGCGCACGGGGATTAGAAACGTTAATTAAATGTCCCAGTGGATCGTCCCGATAAATCCCGGCGGCGGATAATCGAGGAAATCGATCGTGCGAACCGGCTGAACGTCGATTTCTCTTCCCATGTTCCTGTTCCCGGAACAATCGTCACTGGATATTTCACGCCCGGTACGACGCTCCGCGGTTATCATCCGCTTTCTTTCGCGCCCGTGAGAAACCTTCCTTCGATCGCTTTTCAGCGAGCCGATGCGAAAAAGAAGAGAGAGTAGAAACAGTAGGGATTTCCATCGATAACCGATTTCATTCGACGAGACCGAGATGTTTTTATAAACGACGATTCTCGTGGGAATCTCTCTCTCTCTCCATCTTGTGGAGACGAAGAGGGAAGAGAAGTTTTCGATTCTGTGCGTAATCCCACGTTGAGAAAACGAGTCACGTATGGGTGGCGAGGTATTATAAGGGATGCAAGATGGGCAAGACCCTTTGTTCGATCCTCGGTTATGTCACGTGGGAGGACAACCGTGTACGCATATCGTCTCACGATTAACGAGCGCATTGTAATAAATTAGGAATTACCACGATGGCCTCTATACTTTCGTAATTGACGGGCCTCGCGTTTTTCTTCAACGATGGCTTACTTTGAAAAGTGATTAACATGGAATTTTCGTTCAATTATAGCGATCTCATTATTATTATTTTAGTATATTAGTATTTTAGTCTCCGCGGGCAACTGTCATTTTTATATCAAACTCGGATTATTGAAATATTCATCGAAATTTTTAATTTTTAATTCTTGATCCTCGAAAATCTATATCGCGTACGGAGGATTAATTAAGGAAAATCGCGAGATATTTCTTGAAATCTCTAATTTAAAACTCGTTTCGAAATCTAACGATTTTTTCTAGGTCCTCGGCAACATCGGTTACAGAGAATTGTTAGAAAATGACGCGAAAATTGTAAAATATTCTTCTAACATAAAAACTCATTTCGAAGAAATATTATCATTTCTCTCCAATCCTCAGCGATACAAATCAGGAACATAAAAGTTAAGCATGAAGACAAAAAATTTGAAATATTCTTCGAAATTTCTAATTTAAAAACTTCGAAGAAATTTAACAATTTCTCCTCGGTTCTTGAGATCGCTTACAGAAGATTATTAGAAAAGGAAAATTTTAAAATACTCTTTCTAACATAAAAACTCATTTCGAAGAAATTTAACAATTTCTCTCCGATCTTCAATGGATGATTTATAAATCAGGAAAATAGAAAAATTTGAAATATTCCTCGAAATCTCTTAATTTAAAAATATTCAACTCAGAGAATCGCTCGGAGAAGATTATTTATTAGAAGAAAAATTTCGAAGAAATCTCGAAATTTAACAATGGAATTTCTTCCTCATCTTCAACAACCCAACAATATCGTCTAGAGACGCTTAATTAACGAGAATCGTGAAATATTCCTCGAAATCTCTTAAATTAAAAATATTCAACTCCGAGAATCGCTCGCAGAGGATTATTTATTAGAAGACGAAAATTTCGAAATACTCTTCGAAATCTCTAATTTAAAAACTTCGATTTTCGAAATTTAACAATCGAATTTCTTCTTCACCCTTAACAATCCTACAATATCAGACGCTTAATTATCGAGAATCGTGAAATATTCCTCGAAATCTCTTAAATTAAAAATATTCAATTCCGAGAATCGCTCGCAGAGAATTATCAGAAGACGAAAAATTTCGGAATACTCTTCGAAATCTCTAATTTAAAAACTTCGATTTTCGAAATTTAACAATCGAATTTCTTCTTCACCCTCAACAACCCTACAATATCAAACGCTTAATTATCGAGAATCGTGAAATATTCCTCGAAATCTCTTAAATTAAAAATATTCAACTCCAGAATCGCAGAAGATTATCGGAAGACGAAAATTTCGGAATACTCTTGGAAATCTCTAATTTAAAAACTTGGAAAAAAAAAATTATCTCGATCCTCCAGCTATCATCTCAGATGGAGAGTGATGGAAAAACGGGCGTTTCGAGCACTAGCCTCGTTGCACAAATTGCACGCACGAGCGGAGATAGGGATGATGATAGGCGTACGTATTCGAAACGCGACGTTCAACGCTCGTCGTTCCTTTCCTCGGTTACGTCACGTGGGAAGTGAGCCGCGTAGGACGCGTTAACGCTTGGCCGTCGCCGATGGCACGGTATCTCGTGTAAAGCGAGAAAGAGCGGAGCTCGATGTGAATTAGGGAGGGAAAGAGAGGAGGGAGGAGAGAGAGAGAGAGAGAGAAAGAGAAAAAAGAATCGTGCCGCGTTAACTCTTAAGCACCGTCCACACCATGTTTCGTCGACGGCGCGACGAGGGGGGAGATCATAGATGATCGCAAATTGTCCGCAATTGGCAGGAAGTCGTGACGAGGGGGACCGTTCCTACGCCCCCACGCACTCTCTTCGCCTCGTTCGTTAGCCGCGCCGTTTACGCTTCCATTTCGCTCTTACGAATTGATTTCGAGATCGATCCCGGCAAATATCCAATCCCCTCTCCTCGCCCCATCCAATACCTCCGACAATGCGCGGAAAAGAATATCCACGCTGCGTTGTTGGTCCATCGTTGCCGATCTTTCGGCCAGAGAACCAATCCAGATTCGAGATTCATCTCTCTCACCATATATCGAATCTCGAATCCAATATTTTATCCGGTAGAGAGAGGAATCGTTCATTGTGATTTTTCCACGTATTCGTTCGGTTACTTTCGCCGATATTACTTTTCGATCGGGAAGAAAAAGAAAAAGAAAAAGGAAATTCAACTCGAAATTGATCTCGCTCTCTAAGAACGTGCATCGAAAACGCGTTTACTTTGGGTGGAAAAAAAAATCGGAAATCTATCGAAAAGTCTCAATCCAGTTGTCATGCGTTCATCTTGGTGGGAAAAATTGGGAAAAAAGAATCGAAAATTCGCATTCGATTTTTCTTTGCGTCTCGTTGGAAAGAGCGTTAGAGGTTTACGAGTCAGGATAATCGAACGCGCGCTACGAAAAGAGAAACAATATTTCAGAAATCTATAATTTTCCACGTTTCGAAACGATCGAGTCACGTTTCACGTCGGTTATTTCGGAAACAGGATACGAAACGTATTTACATTCTCCTGGAACCAGCCCCGAGCACGTTTTTTAACTCTCTCTCTCTCTCTTTCTTTCTCGTTTTCTGAACGAGCCCTATTTGCAACAAGTGGTATATCGCGTATTACACGCAACACCGTGTTCGGTTACGCGATAAGGAGAATCAATATTATCCTATCCTGATAACGACATTCGAATCGTGGCGGAAGAGGAAGGGATTTTTCCGCTCGAAACACGGAATAAGGCCAACCGTGATACAGTTATCGAGGCAAAATGGTTCTAAACGAGCGATCGGTGTAGCCGAACAAGTATCGAAAAAATCGAACGATCGTAAATTCCATCTGCATCGCGGACCGCACCGATCGCTCGTTTACCTCTCCACGCGCGTGTGAAAACGCTGCGTGAACAACGCGTATGCATCGCAGAATACTTTTACTATTTTTCTTTTTTTTTTTTTTTGCCGCGTTTATTCCACGCGAAAATGAATGTGACAGGCGAAGCGTTCGAGATAAGCGTACGCGTCGTGTCACGCGTCGTCCCCTTTCTTTTCGAGAGGCGCCTCACCTGTGCAAAGAGACTCGATTCCTCAGTCGAGCGGGATCAGGTGAGAAATTCGCATCGCGCCGCGGGATAAATCGCTGTTCTCGAGTCGGTGTTCCATCACGATTCTATCACGAAAAACTTTGTCGGTGAAACTTTGGCGAAACTTTGGGTGAAATCGGTCATTCCACGAAACGAATCCCTCCTCCTTTTATCGATCGATCGGAACAATACGGAGAGAAACAATCGCAACGATGGATCTTTTATTCAGCGACTCGATGTGCGGTTCGATCGGATTCGTTGCGTACGCACGTGCGATAGGGCATGTTTAATGCATGAAAAAAAAAAAAAAAAAAAGAAAGAAAGAAAAATACCTCGAACGTTATTTTATCGAGATTCCGATTTCAGATATCGCGATCGTGGAATGTAAATTTTCCATACCGTGAAATTCTCTATTTTCCTAGTTCTTGATTGAATTTTTGAACGCGTAATTTCGCGAAAGTAGAGAATCGAATGGAAGA
>NW_006263864.1:31062-33010 GCF_000469605.1 Apis dorsata | reverse complement strand
AAAAAAAAAAAAAAAAAAAAGAATCGGCAACGCGTATCGGATAACGATCGAAAGGAAAACACGCGTAGATTTGCAACGACCTTGAGCGACTCGACTCAGCGGGCGTTCGTAAGAAAGTGACGTCTTCGCGCGAGCACACGTTTCACATAGGTGTTACCTCCACCATGGAGCAGAGCGACGAGATCGTGATCGGGATTGCGTATAGGTGAGAGGCCTCACCGTCGGCAGGGTGTCCCGTTAGGGGACCTAGAAGGCCCACAAGGGGCCACAGCCAATCGTATCAACCTGGTTCCGACCACACCGGAACGTATCCTCGCCCGATGAGGATCGGCTGCCAACCGGTCGGCCCGATCGCTCAACCGGTATCGTTTATCTGTCCAATTCACGCCCGTTTCTCGTCGTCCGCTCGCCTCGAATATCGAGCACCAACGCGCGGAAAAGTCGAAATCGTTTCGTAGCGAGAATGTGAACGCCAATCTTTCGCTGTAAGTACACATACACGTCTGAAGAGGATTCGTTCCCTTCCTTATCTTCTTCCTATTTTCGAGAATCAAAAAATTTTGCTTCTTATTTACGCGGCTCAAGAATCGACAATCGAAAGGGAGATAGAGACGTCTATTTTCATACGCAATCGTAAAGCTTTTATCTTCCTCTCTTGTTACTCGTTTCGGTTTCCTCGGTGGTCTACCACCACACGCGTTCCTCGTCAAACTCTCGAAACGATAATACGTAAGTCTCGTCGAGGATCGTATTGTTCGACCTTCCTCCTTGCCTTGTTCATCGAAAACGTTCACCCTGTCACGATCGGGCGTGAGTTTCGCGCGGCGATCACGATCGATCGTGACTCACGCGAGGATAGACGGCGAAAGTTGCCGATATACGAATAATCGGGTACGGTTCGCGTTTACGCCAATTAAAATTGAAGGTGGCGTTGTTTCACGCGAGTTTCAGGAAGAAACGTGGAAGAACGGGTGAAGGTAAAAATGATGGGCCGTACGAAGTTTGAGATTCGTCGCTCGTGTTTCATTTTCAGGAAACACTGCCAGACCGTTTGTCGCCTTGAGGATCTCGAGGGGTGTTCCAGCCATGGGCCGCACGGGATACACGTGCATCAGACACGTTTTCTGCTCCCTCAACGTTCTCATCTGGGTACGTAACCATTATTTTCCATCCATCGTACGTATCATCGATTTACTACGCAAGCAGAATCAGGAATAATTACTATTATTTTAAATTCGTATTATTTTAAATTCGTGATTTATTGATAATAATAAATGTTACGTAACATGTTTTGAAATTTCATTTTTTTTTTATCAATAATAGCTTTTAGAAAAAGGGATTCGAATACCAGTCTCATCCTCGGTTCAACAAGTTTAGTTGCAGTTGGAATTTATTTGTCGTATTCGTTATATAAAAATACCGATTACGATCGTATTTACGTCGTGTTTATTCAGATTTCACTAGAACTAGTGTGATTTCATCCAATTTCATCATCGCGCAAGACCTTCTGGTTCTCTCTCTCTCTCTCTCAGACGAGTCGAAACGAAACGTCGGCCGCGATTCCGCCGAGGTGGCGGCACGCGAATCGAAAACACGGCTGGTCGAACGTGTCCGCAAGCGTGTCACGTTCGCGAAACACGATCGACCAAGTTTCGTTTCCACCGATGCCGCGGAGAAGAGAAGCGGCGCGCGATGATGGAAACGGCCCACGCGCCCGTTCAAATCGGCGAGCATTGTCATTCCCGCTGCATTCCACAGCCATTCCTCTCCTCCTCCTCCTCCTCCCTCTCTTCCTCGCTCGCCGATACATCTTACCATTTCGAACCGCCCCCGTTGCTCCCCGCGCGCCGCTCTTAAATAGGACGTTGAACCGTGCTCTACGAGCTATCAACTCGCTTACGGTACCCGGAGAAGAAGAGAGGAGAGAAGATTGGGGCTACGACTCTTC
>NW_006263864.1:18919-30785 GCF_000469605.1 Apis dorsata | reverse complement strand
TTTTTTTTTTTTTTTGTTGCTCGCTATCGTCGCGCGTTTTTGATTTATGAGAGACAGTTTGACGCGTCAAGGACGGCGGTAAAAATAAAATACTGCGCGAAGAGTCAGAAGGGGACGGAAGGAGGGAGAAAACGAAATCGTCGATCGGTCGGAGGACGTATTTGACCGTGCTGTTAATTGTCGATTGATCAATATAAATAGTTTTTCTTCGAGTTTTTTAAGAAATTAATTATGTATTCTTAATAAATAAATAAATAAATGAATAAAGGATTCACGCGCTGAAACAGTTTTTTCTTTTGCGAATCGAGGATCGAATATGAATATGAAATTTTAATTATAGTTTTTGATTCCGGGCGATCGTCGGTCTAAAATTCGCAATTTGGAATACGATTTTTTGGAATTTTTTTCACGAAATTTCAGTTTATCAGTTAGGAATGGAATAACTTTCCAAGAATTATGAAATGCAATCTGTTTTTAATTTTCAACGATTCTAGGTGATCGATGCAAAGGTGCAGTTTGGTCAATAATTTTCTCATAAACATATTCATAATTTTTAACGTTTTCAAAATTGCAGTTTGTCGATTAGTCAAAGAGCACGAATATGATGTTTATTCGCAAAATTTTATCAATTGTGAAGAAGCTTTCCAAGATTTATAAAGTACAATCTAATTTTTAAAACACAAATGCAACTTTCCAAGATTCTCATTTTTAATCGTAATTTTTAAAGTTTGTCGATCAATCAAGCACGATTTTCCAACGAAATATTTCCCGCGAAATCCATCGATCGGTTCGTCCACTATTCTTACAAAATCTATTTTTAATCGACGATTTTCAATCGATTCCAGCCGATCGTCCATTGCTCGAGCACGCACTCGGTTTTCTAATCAACAGTCGACCCGGCTGTTTCATCGACGAGATGAAACTTAACGGTACCGGTTTCGCGGGCAACGTAAATCGAGCGGCGTTTAATCGTCCGATCGAGCGGACCGTTGGTCCATTTATTCATCCAGTATCGCGATGCTGCTCGCCGATAAAGCTTGACCGGGATATTGGGTCGGTGGAGCACTCGATCCCGTTTCCATCCCAAGTACCCGACTTAAGCTTAAATTACTTCGTTCCAACTAGTTTAACTGGATTGGATAACGCTGCCTCGACGCTCGTCGCGACAAGCTTATGCTAATTTTTCATCGGTTCGATGTATCGCCCCGAGGCTCGATATTCCGCCCGATTACCGGCCTGTCTTGTAGACCGTCTTGCCTCGACCCGGATTTTACACCTCTTCGTCAACTCGACGACGAAATGGACAGACGAATTTTCCTAACGATTTTTGTTGAAACGTGAGCAGAAAGATCGGAAGAAGTAAGATATTGGGTCGATATTATAATATTTCGAAAACGCTCAGGAATAAAGGGACGCGTACAATTGGTCGGAACAATGGTGGCAAGATATAACGGGCGAGTCGTGCGGATGACGAGCTAAAATTGAAGCAGTTGAACAAAGGAACGGTAGAAATCGTAAATGACGTCTGTTCGCGCACAACGATGCCTTTAATCTCGTCTCGGAGGACGGCGCATCGGAGGGCAAATTACTAAACCGCAACAATCTCCGAGGAAAAGGTCAATATACCTTCTAATCTCGCCCCTCTCGACCACTCCACGTCCACGATTTGTTCGGGAGCAAATGCTGCCTCCTCACCTGTCCTCGCCACCGACGCGATAATTTCGAATATCCTTTGAAACGATAATCGTAAGACCTCGAGACGAGGCAACGGATAACGAAGGAAATAAAGAATCGAGGTGTAGCGTTGTACGAGAGTTTCCTCGACCCACTTTTAAACCCCGAATAATCCAGATTCTCGAGAAACCGCGATCCACGACGATCCTTCCCTTTCTCACAACCCATCGATCCCCCTGATTTCGAGACTGAATTTAAAATTAAAAGAGGCAAGAATGGAAAATCGTAAACCTCGAGCTCGAAGATCGAATAACCACGCGCAGTCACGGGAAGTCGCGCTCGACCTCGCGATTCGCGCGTTTCGCAAGATCGGAGAGTGGAACGG
Source organism: Apis dorsata (assembly GCF_000469605.1). Lineage (NCBI taxonomy): Eukaryota > Metazoa > Arthropoda > Insecta > Hymenoptera > Apidae > Apis > Apis dorsata. The sequence continues at coordinate 28,726 of NW_006263864.1, read as the reverse complement.
TGATACGGGAAGCGGGCGTTATCGCATTGCATAATTGTGCGTCGAATAATAATCAAGTCGAGGAGAGATCATCGTTGCGATTCGATTTTTTTTCCGCGGCCCCTTTCTCTCTAAGTGTCGTCTCACTTGCGTTCCTTATCACGTTCCGTGTTTACGCGAAGAAAAAAGAAAAGAGAAGAGAAGAGAAGAAATAGAAAAGGAGGATGATATCGGGCGATAGAAAAATTCACACGATTTCACGGTGGAGAGCATCCAGGCCAGGCCGGCGTCCTCACTCGTGCAATCATTTTTACAGTTATGCGCTTGCGGAATTTTGGGTGCAGGCCTCTGGCTCCGATTGGCTTACTCCGGATACACGACCTTGGTGCCGCACTACAGTTTCGCGTCAGCTGACTCGTTGCTGCTCGCCGCCGGATGCGTGACCTTCGTGATCGCCTTCTTCGGATGCTGCGGCGCGTGGTTTCAATCGAGATGCATGTTAATCACGGTTCGTATCCCGTGTGTCTTTCGTTCGTCTTCATCGACCCTTCAACCTGTCCTTCTTCCCTACAGTACTTCGGTTTGGTGATACTGATGTTCCTGGGCGAGTTCATGCTGGGCACCCTGGCCTTCATCTTCAGGGAACATCTAGCCAAGAGTTTGAAGGACGAGCTGCTGTTCGGCATCGAGAAGCATTACAACCTGACCAGGGAACCTGGAACTCTTCCCGCTATATGGGATCACATACACACGGAGGTAGATACTCTCCTTGAGAGAGAAATTCATAATTTGGAAAAAGTCGTATTATCTTTTTTTTTTTTTCACTAAGAAAAGCGTAAAAAATTTCAGTTCCACTGCTGCGGCGTGCGGGATTACACGGATTGGTTCCGAATCGACGCCTGGCCGACGGAGGACCGCGTGCCCGATTCCTGTTGCGTGCAGAGAGAACGGTATTGCGGTCGCCTCGACTCCGAGGGGCGTAACAAGGAGCTCTGGTACAAGGAAGGCTGCGCGACAGCTATTCAAATGTGGCTGGTGACCAGGCTGCACGTGGTCGGGACCGTTGGCCTCGTGGTAGCCTTCCTCCAGTTGTTCGGCCAAGTGGCCAGCATGATCCTCTTCTGCACCGTCAGGCACAAGAGGTCGTCCCACACGTACAAGAGTTACGATACCACCAACACCTAGAATTTCAGATGGATCTTAGACGAGACCAGCGTCTAAGATCCATCGAAACTTTATATATATATATATATACACGCACATGTATATCGCACGCCCGCAATGATCGCGATCTTCTTCGCCGCCGATACGAAGAGGATCTGGGATCGTTGCTTCTGTATGCCCCTTGGCCGATATCTCGAACCCCCTGTAAATTGTTTTCCTTCCCTTCTTGCGAAAATGTCCGCCCCTTTCTTCTTGTAGAATTAGTAGAAATCGAGTAGAAACACGAGCGAATTATCGTTAAACTCGTCCACGAGCTTAGACGGTGGAACGAGATGATTAATAAGCATGGCTTCTGAGAGACGCGAGACGAGCCATTATTTTAATGGGTCGTTAGACCCGATAAGCGATTCCGCCTTCATCCAGCTGAATAATTTGACGAGCTTTTAACAAAATAGGTCGGATGTAAGTAAGAATAATAACGACGTACTCGCTGAGTTTAGATTTTGATCGGTGGAACGAATCTTGTAGAAGTAGATAGTAAGTAGAGGAGAGAATTTTATATAGTAGGATGCGAACATTTATGTTACCTTGCATGCGAACCTGTTTTATTTACTAGAGATAAGGTAATCGCACACGGATCATACCAAAATTATTCGTTACGTACGACCAGGCGCTACGAATCGCTTTGTCAATATTGTTTTTTTTTCCTTTTCTTCTCTTTTCTTTTTCCGTTCCGTTTCAACGGTTTTGCCTGGTCGTGCGAGCGCGAGCACAATTTTTATTTTTATTCTCGTTATCGTTTTAAGATCGGATCGACCCCACCCGTGGAAACACTACACAATCCTCGTGGATTTTTCTCTCGTCTAGCTTTAAATCCTCGGGTGTGTCGATCGTGTACGTTTTTTTATCGCGTAATAAGTTGTCGATAAAGTAGCGACACTTGACCGCCTAGTGTACGTTTGAAGAAGTGCGTGGTTTCGAGCGCAGCCTGCCACGCTACGAGGTCGCGACGATCGAGCTGCATCGAGATCGTATCACGCGAGCCTCGTGTACGTGTAACGTTCAGATAATAAATAATATATTTATGAGACGATTCTTCGTGCATTTCTCGTATCCACTCTTTCGACAATTCTTAAGACAATTTGATAAAAAACAAAAAAATTTATTCAACGTATAAAATTATGAAAAACAAAACCACAAATTTTGGATAATTAGAATTTGATTATCCAAAATATTCTACGATATTTACGGTGCTCGTTATTCCAATCCGATCAGCCGTGCACCGATATAATTCAGCATCCCTGAGATTTCCGAGCTAGCCTTTTTTGCAGTTTTACGCGGGAACTGGAAACGATTTTCAGTTCGTTCAAAAAAAAGAAAAATTCACCTCAAATTATTCCATTATTCGATTATAGACTCACGTCAACGAGAGCATTGAGAAAATTGCTGAATTCTTGGTAACCAGTGACCAGAGCACGACCAATTCCGATAAACTTGTCTCCTGAATTTCCATATTTTTCTTCCTCCTTGATACCGTCGACCAATGGCGTAGGTTTCAAAAAAGAATCCAACACGTTGGCGATGGGTTTCGAGATTGGCCTCTCGAAAAAACTCTGCGCTGTCTCGTTCTCTAATCTCACGGTCTCACGAGCGCTTGAATGGGTGTTTGTCACTGGAGGATACTCGGTCGTTCCAAACTGTATCGGTTCGTAGTTCATGGACACCGACTTCTCCACTGTAACCACGTTGTTTTGCGACTCGCTCGCCACTGCCTGTTTCATAAACGTATTGGTGCATGTATGTATATATAGATATATATAATTTTACGTACAATTCACTCGGTGTTTCTTAATCGTGAATCTCGGTGAAGCAATATTCCACTATGCTAATATTCCACCGGATATCTAATGTAATAATATTTCGAGTTAATTACGCGCGATGTTCAACGTCGAGAATTTTTTTGCTTCGTCACACTGATTCGATATAATTACGTATAATTAGAGGGAAAAAAATAATAGCCTTGTGCTAAATAATAATAACGAGACTATCGAAAGATGATATTGCTTATTTGCTTTGCATTTCTTGTATCTTCTCTTTTTTCTTTTTTTTTTTTTTCATTCCAATGGAAATGAATTAGAGAAAAAAGATGAATGATCAGGAGAAATGACAGCTTTGTGCCACAATTCCAGTTACTTACTCCACATTTTCTTTTTTTATACATTTTTTTCCGTCAACGAAGGTTTATCAGAAATGCAAAAAGCGACATCGACTATGACGCTAATGTGACGGAATTCACAAATCTTTCTAAGCCGATTCTTACCGCGTCCACGATTCCTACAAAAACCGAAATTGACTCATTCATCCTCTCATCAAATCTGATAATATCAATCGAACATTTCGATCTTCCCCTTCACGTTCTTGTTATGTTCCAACGTGTCGCAAAAATGCATCGAGAGAATCGTTGATCATCGTAAGATAAATATAATGAATATCTATGTTAAAATAAATATATATACTCACTCGATTTTGTTCGAAATTGAACGGCGTGCCAGTATCTCTCGTTTTTACGTCACCGGTGCTCAACGTGTATCTAATCGGTTGCTCCGCCGGCAGGCAAACGGATAGATCAAAGGGACAGCAGAGTAGAATAATACAAAATTTCGAGATTTCTCGTTCCCAAAGAATTCTTCGCATCTTCGTGATTCTGGAAAGGAAAATGAACTCGTTCGATCGCGACTCGGCCTTTCTTAAATAAAAGTGACCGTGAAACCCGGAAGCGTGCTCGCGACACGTTCTCTTTCCTTTTTTTCTTTTTCCTGTGTTTCTTAATCGTTCTCACACGAAATCAAAACAACCGAGGGTTTCAGAAATTAAGAATCGGCGACCACGAATTCGTGTTTCTTGACACGCAGTCACAGGTAGACTGTGTAAGAAGTTCCATTCCATTCCGATACTAAAGTTGGTCTATGTTCTTACGAAACGCACTTTCTCTTTCGATTCATTCCGCAATGTCGGCGCGCGGATGTCGTCTTCGATATCGTTTCGCGCGCTTTTAAGGATCGTTTGATAGCGGTCGATCGATTAGAGGGGAAACTATTCGAAATTGAAGCTGCGTCCTGCGGGAGACGTGAAAGATGAAGAGAGAGAAAAAGAAGAGAAACTTTGCAATATAAATATATTTTTTGAAATACAATTTTTTAATAACAATTTGTTAAAGATTTATATATATATATGCATGTTGGTAGATTTATAGGATATATCAAAATTTCACTTGTATCCCTAAAAGAAGACTGAGTAATGCTTTAACGATGTGAAGAACCAAACTGAGTACAGCTACGACGAGAGAAACTGGAATCTGAAACATCATTTTATTTTTTTATTGGTCAAAATAGAGATAAGCACGACAACAATTAACACGAGAGGGTTATATCGAAGGAAATTTACCTGGAGAACATTCGATAGAAGTAATAATACGGAGCCAACTAAAGGTATATGTAATAAGCTATCGACCAAAGGTTGAAGCTGTTTCGTGAGTTGTGATAGATTTCCGCTTTGAAGGGCAGAAAATACTGCATCGAGCGGTATGTTTAAGATGGCCGTAACATCGGAAAGAAGTCCTGATAAATTTAATGAACCATCCGAGGAAATTAAAGATCCAAGATCCTTCACTATACCACCGAGGGATATCCCGAGTAGATCTAAATATTATTATTATATTATTATTATATTATTATACATTAAAATATTTCGATGAATATGAATATATTTGAATTATTTACTTTTACGGATAAAGTACAATTTTTAAAGTAATTCTAGGTAATTCTAAATCTAATTTCGAAGAGAAATGAAATTTTTATATAAAAACATAATTTTGCTCCGTATCGATCGTCGGATTCAACGATCTGTTTTGTAAGGAAATTTAATAAACTTACTGCCTACATTCTCCAAAATACATGAGAGAAGAGAAATTATGGGATTGGAATTCCCCTTTCCTGTAATAATTAAATCAATTAATTTTAATAATTAATCCTCTCGCTCTATCTCTCTGTCTTATCTTATTTTAATATATTTATCAATTTTTTATCTTTTGAAAAGTTACCTTTCGGCGCAACAGTAGACGATCCACTTCCATTATCTGAAGACGTACTTGAAACCTGCAAACCTTTAATTTTAATTTTATTAATCTATAAATTATATCGATACATCTTCTATCGATCAAAGAATATAATACATTTTAAAAAATTTATATTAATATGTTTTAAAAAATTTTTTACCAAATGAACAAATATTTTCTATAAGATTTCTCACCTGATGAGGCACTAATCTGAAAAATTATTAAAATCAACATTAGTATTTTTTTTTTTTTGATGGAGTGTCGAGAAACATTTAAAAAAGTAATATCAAAGAATTAAAATCAATTTTGCAATCTTACTTGTGCTTTTGCCAACATTGCAATCGATGCAATAAACAGCAAAAATCCAATCACTTTTATCGCGTTCATGTTGGCTCTTCTTCTTTTATTATTTTCTTCGACAAAAAGAAAAATAAAAACGCTTCGTTCCTCGTCTTCTTATTTTGGTCGCCTTTGTCGTTGCCTTTTATTTATATAGTTGAACCGCATGATGTCAAACTATTTTACCATTGATAGCGAATAACTCGTAATAAGTGTAATGAGCATTAGCATCGATATCCAAAACTTTGTCCTTGGCTTTCGTTAAACGTTAAGCTATTATTATTCCCCCAGTTTTGTCAAGCTTGCAATTTAATTTATCGCAATTTATCGGTTTTTTTTTTTTTACATGACGTAAATTTGTGCAATAGGATACATTGAATATATAATGTAACATTGAATCAGATAATTTATTTAATCAGATGTACATATATTTATTACGTACAATGTAAGAAATAATAACAATCGACCAGTCTTTTTATTAGTAATATAAAATTTAGAATGAAAAATAACTTCAAATTAACTTATGATAAATTTTAAATGCTAATAAAAATCGCAAGACTAATAATTATAATATATTTATAATATATTTTATTAAGAAACTTTCTTAAGGAATTATCATCTACTACTATTCTCTTGAAATAATTATATTTCATTATCGTTAATTGTAAATATAAAATACGAGGAATGGACGTTTACACGAAAGTTAAATTAACCAGTACTATTATTTAAAAACCGGTTTACAGCGTTCAGCGTTGATATTGGTATCTGCAAAAATTAAAAGAATTAAAAATAAAAATTAAAAGCATTAAATTAAAGAAAATTAAAGAAAATTAAAAAATTTAATGTTTTCGCTTTTCTAAAAATTCAAAATAAATACATTTCCTCTACCTGAAAAATATCATCGAAGAAGCCATTATTGTTCCCACTCGGTATCGTCATAATTCTATCCGAAGAATCAGGTTTATCCGAGTAATAAATTGTCTGACGCTTTTGAATATTCGAGTTGTTTTGATCCTCTCCTGTATTCTCCTCTATCACCTTCGTTTTAGACCCCCTCAGCCTTCTCCTCTGAAAGAATCTGCTTCGACGAGGAAGAACATCTGGAAATCACTTAAAAAAGTAGAAACGAGTATACGAAATTACCATTAATTCTTACCAACTTGTACGATTTCGTTCGTCTCTTTGGATAAAACAGGGGCTAATTGAGCGAGAGGCGCCGGCTCGATGGGTAATACTTCACGTATCTGATATAATTGTATTCATGCGTTAATTAAATCCACTATAACCTACGAACCGGTTACGATTTACCTCTTTACTCGACGAAGAATCAGCCTCTTGTTTCGGAGCCTCCATAGATATTTCATTCTTCTACGAGCAAACGTTATTTCAATATTTCTTTTTTTCTTTTTTAATACGATGATACAAATTCAAGATAATTGGACAAACCTTTTTCGAGTTCTTTCCCGAACGGGAGATTATTTGAATATGCGAGGTACCCCTGCTCGGCCCTTTCCCATTACTTCCTTCTCCATCTTTTCCATCGTTTGGCCCATCGTTTGGTCCATTATTAGGTCCATTATTAGGTCCATTACTAGATCCATTACTAGGTCCATTACTAGATCCATTACTAGGTCCATTACTAGGTCCACTATTCGGCCCATTACTGGGTCCGTCACTGGGTCCAGCACCGAACAAATCTCTAGGGATTTCTCCAGCTGTGAATCCGAGTCCATGGGTTCCAGTGGTAGCACCGGCGAACAGGCCTCCCCTAAGAGGTGCTGACCTGCCACTTCCATCCAACAAGCCGCCTAATCCGGCCGCGGCTTCGTGTCTTCCGTTCCCAAGCCCGGCTCTCGCATAAAGCCCTCCCCCTGTTCGTCATAAAATATAAATTAATCTTTATTTCCGTTCTCTGCTTTCTCTAAAAATCAAAATATGATAAACAATACTCGCCAGCATTCGCATTGTCGCCATTGAGTGTGCCGCCCAAACCAGCGGCCGCATGGCCACCCCATGGCGTTCCCACGCTGGCATGGAGACCACCACCTGTATTCGACCCGGTTAGAAGACCACCCAACCCGGCTGCAGCATGGTAGCCCGCGAAATTGAATCGGATTCCACCGTTGGTGAACTGAATCAACGGAAGCTGCGAATATTAATGCGAATCTTTTATTATTATTGATATCGATTAAAATGTCTCGTTGCATAATATTTCTTCGAATTGTTTAAATTTTCGTTAAGGAAGAAACGAAGAAAGAACGACAACATGGAATTTCTCGAAAGATTGAAAAAAGTTTTGAAATGCTAGATAATTTTAATTGGACAAGTTGGATCAGTTTTCAATTCATATTTCAATTATAGACGAATATCATTTATATTGTCAGAAATATAGGTCGAACGTGTGCTGGTTTGGTCACACTTTCCGTGGATTTTTTTCAATTCTAGGATTAAAGGAATTATAATTATATGTTGGATGTGCAAGAAAAGCTCCTCTTTTTGGGATTGAAAATATTTAATTAGATTCTACGTTCTTTTTTTTTTTTATATAAATTTTCTTATATAAATTGTTGCATCTTCGAAATTAATGATGAAGTTACAACGTTGCGAAATTTTGCAAGTTGTCAATGTTGGCCAATAAAATGTTGTTTTTCTAAAAATGTAAAAATTGATAATTTTCATCTTCTGGTCCTTCTTGCAACCAACGGTATAATTTACGATTACATAATGGTTTATTAGTGTTTATTATTGTATACACGTGTTAATGTTAATGTTATTGAAACGACATTGCTTATTTATATATATATAACGATTGATAATAGCGAAAAAATAATAGTACAAAAAAAAAAAAAGATACGCGATTGTAACGTGCAATTGGAATTGAAAATTTACAAATTAGGTTTTTTTTTTACATAATTGTTCATCTGTTTATTTTTTGTTCGTGAAATCGTTTTTCGATAAGGAATTATCATTATAACGATTTCATTAAACTTATACTCGAGGAACATTAATCGCGTTTAACGAAATAATTGGGTAAATAAGTTAAAAGTCATCGTATAATCATTAAGAAACATTATAATGTAACGGCACTTCCGCACTCCTTTCTCGTGGTTGCGTCTGTCCATTACCTAACGGCTGTTCCGTCATCACTTTTTTTCCATTTTCCATTTACTCTTCCCATACCTGTATCATTATATTTTATTTTCAATCCCATTCTTTTTTTTTTCACATCACCAATCACTTATTCCAATATAAAAAGAAAGTTTAGATGTTATTTACTTTAATTAATGTCGCGTTACTTTCGACGAAGTTAGAAAGTTTAAGAAATTCATTCGTCGTATACAAAACAAATGATTTACAATTTCGAGAAGGATCGATTTCACATTTATCGTGAAGAATTGAAGAATTGTCCAAATTTCTTAAATCATCATCATGAAAATATGAAAGAAAGCTTTAAGCTTCCCATCACGAATTTCACGATCATCCAACGAATGAAAACAAATGTGCGCGTTATATTTTTTATTTTAATATTTTCGAAAATAAAAAATACTCACCCTCTCGTTACTCTGACTATCCGCAGGCATCCCGTGTACAAACGCGAGTAAACCAAGCACGAACGCGAGATCAACCTTGTTGCACAGCATCTCTGTTTCTGACTGAGCCGAGCAACCGGTAGACTAACGCATTTACCACCGATTTCTAAAAAGACCTCGAAGACATCTCACCTTCTCTTCGGGAAGGGATAAACTTACTGACGTAGCCGACGAACGAGCCAGTCTCGTGGCAGTCTCTTTGTGCGCGATGAGAATCGATCGTAGATTTATTCGATTGTTCGTCGAATGAACTATGATTGCGGGGGTCAAGGACGATACGACTGATCGGGAACAATAGGCATTCATTTCCTTCTTCGGTCTTTGCAAGCGGAACAGTGTCGAGAGTATTGCACATACCTTTCAGGTGTACGAAATATATTTCTAAAGTAAAAGTATCGTGGTTTTTATTCTTAAAATGATTTTGTCTTCATTTAATCTTCTCTTTAATTGGAAATGATTTTAGGAAAAAGATTATTAAGATGATGACAATCTGAATCGAATACTTAGAAATGTTATGTATCAGAAAAATAAAATATCGCGGTAACGTATTCGCGGCAAAAAGAGTAATATTAATGAAGTAGTGATTAATAAACTTGTTTTAAATGTGGGCACGAATGACGC
>NW_006263864.1:12826-18570 GCF_000469605.1 Apis dorsata | reverse complement strand
AAAAAAAAAAAAAAAAAAATGAGAAGCAATGTTAGATAATTTCCTGTATCAAAGTTGAATCAAAAAGTTGGAGCGTTATTTGTTTCTTCCATACATTAAACTTTTGAAAAAAAGAAATTTAAATTATTTACACATGAATAATTCTTTTCGTTCGGTTAAATTGATAAATCACTTTTTAAAAATTCCATTAACATTCAAATCATATATATATATATAACGAATAATTTTGCGCATATTATTATCTTTATCGTTAAACATCGTTTATCGTATCTTCAGAATTTTAATTATCCGAAAATAATACTTTTAATTAATGTGTTTCACAAATATAATAGCGAGTATAATATTTAAAAAATGCATTTTATTTTATTTTATTTTTTTTTTTTCAAACGATTACTAATCCATATGAATCATTTAACCTTGTGAACACGATACGTTTAAAATAAGTGCAAAGAAATCGCGGAATAATTTAATATTCCGTCATGGATTAATTATCATTTATCATAGATTTATCCATAATGTTTTATATTGTATATACAAATAAAAAAAAAGAAAAACGTAATTGTTCATAGAAACGAACCACGAATCCCATTCTTTAAAATTATTTTCTGCTCATTTAATATGCGCCTATCTTCCTCTGTCAGGGGTTCAATGGAATATCAATCGTGCACAGAAAAGAAAAGAAAAGAAAAAAAAAGAAAAGAAGAAGAAGAATTTTATTCGAATATCCAATGCATAATATATAAGTTGGTCGCTTCTCGTTATTCAAGTTGAGTGATGCTACATTCAAAATGTTTTCCGTATCGCGGGAACGACTCGCGCATTTTAACGTTCGAACAGGCGCAATTTTTCGCCGGTATAAACGTGACTCTGAGATTCGTGGATCGAAGAAGACCGTGGATCGAGAAAATTCGTCGAGTCATTTCCATAATCCGTAATTTCATGGAACGAAAAATAATATTACTAATATTACTAATTTCTGTTGCAACTTACTTTCTCCGAGTATCATCATCGTTCTATCATTTCGTTATTTGCATAAACAATGCGACGTGACTCACGTACTTATCGGCTATCGATTAGAGCGAAAATTAGCCAATAGAAACGATTAATACGTTGCTCCACTCAATTGGTCACGTACGAATTGTCGTGAAAAAGAAATTCTATTTATTTTATATGTTTAAAATTATTTTTACGATCTGAACGATATCCTATTCGTCTTGGGTGCAATTTTGTTCTGCAGTGGGAGGTCTTCTTCGTGTCTCAATTTATCCCCTTTGATCTTTGGAGCGATCTTGTTCTGTATTTGTTCCGTATCGTAAGGATGATCGCTTGGTATTTCGTCCTTAACGGCGATCTTATTTTGTATGGTGACGCGTGTGCTGGTTGGTCGAGAACCGGAAAACGTACCGATTCCGGCTGTGATTCCGTGCCAAGAATAGTTCGTATCTTCTTCTATATCTTCGTGAACTTGATAACCCCCTGCATTTCCTTGACCTCCATGAATTTCTACAAAATATCTTACATGGAAGATCTACATTTTTTAACGTTGAATATTTAATTTCGAATTACAGACGTGTATACCTTGATCACCATGACTACCTTTGTACCCACCAAACGTTCCTTGAATACTTCCTAGAACACCATGATTGCTAAACAACAGAGACAATGTGTTCAAATCGAAAGGATCTTTGTTATTATTTTTGGTCTTCTTCACGAGTTGTTGTTTCAGACGTTGTTGTTGCAATTGCTCTCTTTGAAATCTTTGCCGTTCTCTTTGGGCCGATATTCTGTCTCTTCTCTCCTGCCGTATTCGTTGCGCATCGTCGGCATTCCGTCGTCTTTGCTCGGATGTCGCCTTCACGAGGGTTCCAACAGCTTCCAAAGTCGAAATAGGAATCTACGGAATATTCGTACGAGTTAATATAAGAATCGATAGGATGGATTGTAAGTACGATACGATACCTTGAACACGTTGTCGATCGTCTGAGAATTTTCCTGATTGAACGATTGTGCCACGGTTGCAGTTTGTTTGATCGCGGTAATTGGTATCTGGAATAATTAAATTTTGTTGAAAACGAAAAGACGAGGAAAAAGATTGAATATTTTTATAACTCACGTTAAAAATCTTGTCTATCACTTGACCATTTTCGTTTGAAAAATCTTGTCGTCTTATTCGATGAAGGATCGGCTGAAATAGTAAATTCAAAACAAGTATATACGTAGGTGGACAAGTGTCCAAAATTATTAGAATATAAAATTATTCTACATTAAGAAAATACTATTGTGAAGTTGTAAATACGGAGAGAGAATAATTTTCTCGACAGCTTTCTCTTTTCTACATATAAAGAACGTCGAATAATATTCCGCTTGACAACCGATAATCGAAATGTCAGCGTACGTTGTTTTAAACAAACGTTATTGCTTTGTATTATGTTTCTATTTGCGTTTCTATCACGTAAAAAAAAATTCTATCATGTTAAAAAAATTAAAAATACGTCATATTAACGTTTTTCTTTTCTTTTTCTTTTCTTGTTTTCAAAATATCAATATCGACTCTGAATTCAAATTTTGAATTTTTTAATCTCCAAAAATAACTTACCACTTCCGAGGCAATCGCGTAAACGATGATGTTAAGAACAACGAAAACGATTGCAAACATTGCTGTAAATTTTGACTGTCCACTGAGTTCCTTAATCCACAAACTACAAGACGTGTCGACGATCCTCTGGTCTATAAAGGATGATTTCAGGATCCCTCAAGTGCGAATCGACCAATCACGATGCTCTTAAAATCCAGTACATATTGACCATTGATCCTTTCTATTCCACTAATCTTGATTTTCAGCCCCGCCTTTTCTCTCTTTCCTCAGAGATCGTGTTATTTTTGCATACGCGATATCGTAAACAGAATTATTATTGGGTCATCGTATAATTAATATGATCTTTAGAAATCTAGTTTCGATAAGATATTAATAATATTCAAAAAGCCTACTTTCAATAGGCTTGAATAGCAAGAATCATATTTTGAAATAATCTATTTCAAAAAAATTTATATTTGTAAAATTTATATACAATTATATACGACAATGTTAATTTACGACATCCATTTTATTTAACGATTCAATTTTCTTTTCATATTTTACGATGAATAAATTTTAACAACCGAAACTATAAATTACTCGTAATGACTTATCGAATATGCAAAAATTAACGTACGTTATACTCACTATGATTTATATATATATCTACAACCCTCGTTTAGAAATGTAGAAATCCGACTTTCGCGATTCGCACAGAAGAGCACTGATCACACACAGTTGCTGACTCGTCTCCGTGATCCACATATAAGCGAATCAAGTAATCCCACGCCTCATATCAACCAATCGAAACCCGCCAATCGTGCTTTCTATTCGTCGCAATCATTTTCTCGAATTCGCGCCTTAACTCCCTAAGAGTTCTTTCTCTTTCACTAGTTATCCGAGTGCGTGGGGTCTGCGTTACATAAATATCGGACGATGATCTTTAATAGATGACGTAAGATCTTTTGTGAATGTTTTTGAAATGTTTCTCGACCGTCTTCGTCTCTTTTACTACGATATAACTTGTTGGTAAACTTTTCTGAAATCATCTGGAGTCATTTTTATAACAATTTGATTCATTTTCAACTCTGATTTAATTCGAATGGTAAATAATTACATGTTCTTGTGGATTAGAGGACCACAATTTTATAAATAATAATAATTTTTTTAAAATAATACGTTTCAGTCTTTGCTAACTACGTGCTACGAGAATGAATACTAAGGATCGTTGTGGAGAAGAATTCTTTAAAAATCCTTGTACGCTTCTGGATTATCACGAAGATAAAGTCCCACCTGGTTTCCTAGATTCTTCTGGAACTCTTTCACGTTCGTTTCTGATTGCTGGAAAGAGAGAATATACAAATATTAATATTTTATTAATTAATTTACAATAGAAATGGATTAAGATTTGGATCCAAGAAAAATAACCAGAAATTTAAAATAATTTAAATGAAAAAAATTGTTCTCCTTGAATCTTTAATAAACATAGAAGATAATATTAGATCGTATTACATGAAATTGTTATTTTGTTGGTCGGAAGAAAAATAGTTTATTTTCGAAACTATAATCTTTATTCAATCAAAATATTTTTTAAAAACGATTGTAAGTAATGAAACAAGTGATAAACAAGTGAAATACCTGATGAGTGGATAGATTAAGATTTAATTTTGGGATTCATTTTCAAGATTCTCATTTGTTATGAGATCTGAATTTTTGAAATCATCACTGAACGATTCTCTCGTTGATAGAGTCTTTTTCGAAAGTTAATCTAATATTTCGATATGTTTCGGCTGACCCAGTTTAAACTCGTCATACGAATAATATTTTAAATTTTCTCACTTCTCAAAAAACATCTAAACTGATACAAAAAAGAATTTATCACAAAAGGAATATAGAAGGTTCATCAAAATATAGGCTAAGCAAAATATAGGTTAAGTTTACAAGTCGCAATTGATTGTAATTTTCTAAATCGGCAACTTCATGTAGTACAATCTAATACGTTAAAGAAGCAGTTCTACAAAATATTCAATTAATTTTTAACAATTTGAATAGTAATTTAATCCTATTCCCTCGAATACTCATCTTTACAAAAAATCGAAGAAAAAACGAACTAATAAATCTCAGAAAAAGAAAAAAAAGAAAGCGAACGATGTCAGAGCATCAGAAGGAAATTTTCAAGAAAGTAAGTAAAGAATAAATTAAAAATTGTCTTACGTTCAGGGCGTCATTCCATTCAATGTTGAAAAGTCTAACGAGGCCCAACACGTTTCGTCTGATTAATTTTTGCAAATCGTCTCTGGTCAAGGTGGGTTGCGTGGTAGTCGTAGACGCTTCTGTCGTTGTTTCTGTTGCGTTCAGATTGCTCGCGTTCGTTTCATTGTTCGTCGATTGTGGAGCCGTCAAAGCCGCCTTCGTCATCGTACTCTGAGTGGCCGAATCTGGCGCTATACTGTTGTTGATAATATCACTGATTTGCTTGATCGCTGATTTCGTGTCGTTGATCATCTGAAAAGGAATGGAATTTATTTTATATCAGTTTCGAACGAAAGATGAATCACAATAAACTTTACCTCAAATGTGAGTTTTGCCAGAGTCCAAAAGAATCCTGGCTTTTGCTTCTTCACCTCTCTGACGACTCTCTTCGACTCTTCAGGGATGATATTATCCTCGATTCCATTTACATCAAAATCCTTTGCATTCGAATCTTCGGATAAAAATTTATCGAGAATTTTCATTTTTTCTATAATTTCTCCCTCGATCGAGCTACTCTCTTTATCTTCCTCTTTGGAATTTATCTCATCTTCCTTCTTCGAACGATCGTTCAGCCCATAATTTCTATAACTACGATATTCCATCGGTATAGCGAGTATTGGCAGAAATACCGTTTCTTTCGATATTCTTTCAGGATAACTCAACAAATCCAAACTGTCAACAGCCTTCTCTTCGCTCGCGCGTGGCAAATGCTTGTCGATGCTCGAGGAATCGTATCCTTCGCGAACATTCCGAACATTATGCAATTCCGAATGCGTAATAGAAGGAACAGACGGGTCATAGCTCACCGAATAAGATCTCTGAACGTTACTGTTGTGAATAGGATCGACGAAGCGCAATAGCGACAGGCCGACGATCAATAACTCGATCGACGATGCTCGCATCATCTGCAATCAAA
>NW_006263864.1:7563-12675 GCF_000469605.1 Apis dorsata | reverse complement strand
AAAAAAAAAAAAAAAAAAAAAAAAAGAAAGAAAGAAATACATACTTTCGAGACAAAACGTTCGCAGCAACTTTTCCAGTAAAGTTTCGAGATAGATTCGACATGCAGTTCGACGCGAGCCACCGAGCAGAATTCGTGAAAAGAAGTCGGAGGAAATCGTCAAATGACTATTCGACACGCGAAACTCTCGAACTTATCCGCGTGATTCCCATCACGTAACTGATTGTTCGCCAGGAAAATGCGAGAAAAATGCGACTAACGAGGCGATTCGTATTCGTACCGTATCGAAAGATTCGGTTTAAATGGTATCTGTCGATTGGCCAATTTATCTACTTGAACCTGCTTACGTTCAAGGAAATTTGGAAAGTCCCGTCACAAGAAGCATTTATAAGCTCGCGCCTTTTCCGTTCACGCGTGCATTTCGATTGTTCGAGTGACAGCAACCGAGAAGGATATTTGCTTTTCTCGAATTATTGGCGGGAAATTTGTGTAACGCCGATTGTTCGAACACTTTCACTTCTTCCACTTTTCAACACGCTCGACGCGAGCAGGATAATATAGATAAACCAGATCGGAAAGAGTCGGGTCTTTTACTTGGATCGATCGAGACTGGTCGAGCAGGTGGAAACTTGGAGAAAGATCGGCCGTGACTGTCCACCGACCACTCGAAATTTTGACGTGGATCCGTGGTTAGATATTTCCCCTCGTGCTCCATTTTCACGTTGTTACGACCTCGTGCGTGTAGGGAATTGGCTAGCAGCGGTGTTCCATCGGTTTCGAAATGGACGATCGGCCGACGAATTTCGGATCTGTCGCAATGGGCATGGCCGTTGGTGTTCGTCACGAGCTATTGGCAAAGTCTATTTGAAAAGTAATTATCTATAATAGTCTTGTAGTTTGTTTTGAGTTCGAAGACGATAAATACTTGCCCGGATCCGAACGTTGCGCGGCTATTTTTCGAAAACCGGAGAGGCGAGGCCGTCTAGTTTTTCACCGAGGTCGAGAATGATTGGTAATTAACTCTGGATCGAGTCTGCGCGTTTATTTATTAGATTCTATTTATAATCCTATTCCTATTTATAATACGATTATGATTAGAAAGAATTTTGAAATTGAATTGTGAAATTAAATGAAATCGGTGCTCGTCGATCAAAATATATCTACATCCTTGGTAATTACCTCGCTTATAAAACGTTGAATATACCATTTCTGTTGTTGAATCGCGTAGGTGAATTGTGAACGATCTTTAAACGGATAATTTTATTTCACCGGAATAACTTTTACTTTAATGACAGCAGGAAAATGATATACATATATATATAAACGATCGAAATTTCTAAATATTCCACGAACGTTTTCTTCTCCTTGTCGCGATTAAACTGGTAACTGTACCGTTCGAGACTTTCTATAAAAGTTCCACGAGTTATCGCCGATTATGCGAACGTGTGAAAGGACTAGAACCGGTGAACCGATTCTTGCATTCTTGCTCGACGACGATACCCATTTCTCGCAAAATTCTTTCCTTTCTTTCGCCTTTCTTCTGTAGGTAGCTTCAGGGATGAACGAAAAAGTGTCCAAACAAAATTGACAACGCTTGAGAGACACTTTGACCACGCGCAAACGTCGAATCGCGATTTTTCGACGGATCACGAAACCTCGTTCGAACGATCGAATCTGGAGCAGAACCGTGCTGCTCGAGGATCAAAGCTGATACTTGTAATACTGCAATGGTGGGTGGAACGTCAGGACCACGTGGTGGACCTCGAGCCGTGTTTCACTTTCACTGCTTGCCCGTCTCGCCGCGACGGCCACGTGCTTCCTCCAACTCTAAACTTGCTCGTTTCGATTTTATTTCTGCTCGCGATTCATTCTTCTCTCGATCGTGAAAATTAATAAATTGTCCGGTTAATGAATTTCCATGTCACCTTCAATGTATATATATAATCCAATAGGATTTTGTTACCATAATTTTAAAATTTTATTGCGTCAATAATCGAGTCTACGTTATGGAAGAAGTGAGTAGGAAAGGCGAGATAAGAGTAACTATGGTTACCGTACGATAAATTCGTTACATTCGCGGTCTAATTGTCGCGCTATATTCTCGTTTCACAATAAAGAATTACAAAATGCGACGAGCTTTCAAAATTTTCTCCTTTGTCTATCGAGGGTTATCGATAGAATCGGAAAAACAAAAGAGTAAAATGTTACGACACGCATTTGACTCATTCGAATTTTATATATGGCTTGGTCGGTTTTGTTTGAAATCTTCTCGTACGTATCTATATGTGTATTTGTTACGTAACGCGCGGTTATCCACCTGTTGCGGATCAGTGATTCTCATTGTGGAATTAGAAGAAAATTGATTTTGAGAGAGAGAAAGAGATATTAGTTCTATGCTTTCTCGTAATAAATACGAGTAATAAATACTGTTGAAACAAAGGAATTCCCAGTGTAGTTTCTCCCGGTATCATCGCCGATATAATTTCGAAATCGAAGATGGAAGAAAATTTTGAAAAAAGGAAAAAAAAAAACATCATCGATTTATTTTTCGATTGTAATTAAATTGTTAAACGGAACGGATCTAATCGTTGAATTAAACGGAATTAAACGTATTTCTCTTTTTTCATTCAGAATTTTTAGAAACTAAAACCTAGCATATTTTAACTCGCATCTTTCTAGTGTATCGGATTCTTCGAGAGAACGAGGTCATCAAAATTCCCGTGTATCTGTGACTTTCATCGATTCGGGTGAACGAACCATTTCTTCCCCTCCCCTCCCCTCCCCGAAGACGACGAATCGTTTGTTTTTTCATTGCCTCTACTCACTCTTCTATTTGCCTCGAACAAATATACGTATTGCGTAATCCCTCGCGTTCGTCCACGTACCCTTATGCAATTCTCTGTTACCCCGTTGCGTGGTATCTGGAAACCTGTAGTAGAGGAAACAACCGATATAATTTTCCAATCGCCAATTTGTTGGAAGAAGTTAAGTTTAAATAACGAATCGCATTTTATATAGAAGCTTCGATCACGAACCGAATATTTCGCGCAGCCAAACGTGCGGCAGCACGTGAAAAGAAAAATATACGCGCGTGTTGTAAATTATTCCTTCGTTCACGTGTCAATATCAATTTTTTTTTTTGTTTTTCTTTTTTTTTTTTCAGTAAAATTATCTCGAGCAAACATCGAGTCGATCCTTGATTCATACAGTATATTAAACGTTGCGAAACAGTTTGTGTGATTTGCTTGGAGAAGAAAGACAACGAATTAATTTCTCTCTTTCTTTCTCTCTCTTTTTCTCTCTCGTGTTTCGATAATAGTATTGTATAATAAAAATGGTTAGTTTTATTCTTATGCAACGTTCGCGCAATCGTTCACGAAATAGTGAACGACGTTGGGTCCTTTGACCTACTAGTTTAGAAATTTGGTTACTATCTTCTATAATGAAGAGAAAAAGAAAAAGAGAGAGAGAAATTGGAAAGTCATTTTTTATTCGTATAGCGGCGTTGCATATGTTGGTTAACGCGTTTGTTTGTTTGTAAGAGACAAAAGAATTTTAAGTAGGATAAACGGTATTGAAAGATATCGGTAATGTTTGTATAATTAAAGATTGGAAAGATGAACATAAAACAAGTGATTATCTTGAAATTTAAATTTCACTGAATCAAGTACAATTCCACCGGTCAATTATAAAAATAAAGCATTTACATTTAAGAAAAATTAACAATTTTCCGCAATTAAAAATATAAAAAGAACTCGTCTTTTTGTATTATTGGATGTAAAAAAGAGTTTCAATAGTCGGTTTCTATACCTTTGAAACGATATTGAAAGATATCGGTGAAATGTTTGTATAATTAAAGATTGGAAAGATGAATATAAAACAAGTGATTATCTTGAATAAATTTCACTGAATCAAGTATAATTCCACCGGTCAATTGTAAAAATAAAGCATTTACATTTAAAAATTAACAACTTTCCGCAATTAAAAATATAAAAAGAACTCGTCTTTTTGTATTGTTGGATGTAAAAAAGAGTTTCAATAGTCGGTTTCTATACTTTTGAACAAGTAAGAATTCGTTGGCCAATATTGAAGATACAAAAGATACAAAACTTACAGAACATATAAAAAAAGAAATCTAGTCATATATTTTATTCAAAAAGTCTAACCACCCTTTTTGCATCCAACAAAATTAATTATTAATGCCTTCCTCTACAAAATCGAATATACATATAGATAAATAGATACACAATATCATTTATGTTTAAAACAAAACAAAAAAAAAATGACAAAAATCCGAGAAATCGTAAAAAAAAAAAAAAAAAAAATGACAAAAATCCGAGAAATCGTAAAAAAAAAAAAAAAAAAAATGACAAAAATCCGAGAAATCGTAAAAAAAAAAAAAAAAACAGGTAGAAAAAGTCGCCACTCTTACCTGAGACGACACTGAAATTCTCGAATTCAATTCGTTCATGCGAGAAGTATTTCCGTCAGCTTCACATCTGGAAGACCAGTCCCGGCGGTGTAAAGAAGAAACGACACGTCGCTTGAGAACAAATGCATCTTGTTGGACGGTAGAGCGGACACTAACGAGATGAGTGTCTCCTCCTTTCGATACTTCGAATCGTTCGAAGGTCGTTCCTTTTTTACGAAATACCTCCCGTTCCGTCGTTACAGAATTTATGAAATTCTAGAAACGAAAATTCTCCGAAATCGAAATTACTCATCAAAAGAAAAATTTCCCATCATGAGTCACGATCGTGCACGATCCGTTGAACGTAGAACTTTTCGTGTAGAAAATTGGGCAACGTCGATGATCACACGAATCGTTGAATAATCTCGATTTTACATATTTTAATATCGAGGAAATAGAGAAAGAGATATCATATATACGTTACGAAAGTTGGAAAAGAAATTTTTAAACACGTGTTCGTTTAATTAGTTTCTACGAAATTGATAACAGTTAATAGCTGACATAGCTAGGTTGATGAAAATTTATTACAGATTTTGTACGCTAAGTTTTTATCGTTTCAACATTGACAATACTTCATTAACGTTTTTAAAAAACGTTTTACGTTCAATTTGCCAATCGTAGTTGTGTCGTAGTTCTGTCAAG
>NW_006263864.1:0-7489 GCF_000469605.1 Apis dorsata | reverse complement strand
TTTTTTTTTTTTTTTTGCTTAGACACCGATTATTCAGACGACCATAAATTATGATTATGACGGCCGTCCTTTTTTTTTTTTTCTCGTGAATTTTCTTTTCTTCGCCCATAAAATAAGCGGTGAATAATACCGATCATTTTTGCATCCGTTGACCGCAAGAAACGGCGTGGCCAATAACGTCTAAGAAAGTGGAACGCGCCACGTATGATAATTAATCGTTCATTGGTATCTTTGGATACTTAGAACTAGGTCGCGTGCATCTTTTCGCGTTGCCATACTTACGATTACGCAATCGTGCGACTCCATTATACTATAAAAAAGTTCTACTTTCAGATACTAAATATTTTTATACGAAGGAGAAGGGAAAGAAGCCATCGTGTAATCAGCCATCTTTTCATTTTTTTTTAAATACCTTTCTTTGATTTTGTAGACAGATTTTGTAGATTCATAGATAAATCTCAAAGAAAACACTTTTCCACTTTGAAGTGTTTTCTTTTCTCAAACATACAAGAGTCGCGTATTTAATATATTTTGCATACTTGCGTCAAGCACTGTTGCATAATTGTGGTAGACCGGAAGCTGGTTCGCGGGGGCAAGCCAGATCGAATAATCGCGTTTTTATTTAATTTTTCTTTCGTTTCTCGTTCGATAGGATAAATTGTTATTCGTTCGAAAAAATAAAACTTTCACCGGATACGGAAGTCTGAAAGAATGATTAATCGATGGTAATTATCGCCTCGTCGATTTTTCGTCACCGCGGTATTATTGCAATTACAAAATGTGCAAATCAATAACATCGTTACGTGAAGATGTAATTGAATGCAATTGAATGTCTGCAATGAGAATAAAGATATAACGTTAATCGATTATAAATAAATAAATTAAATCGAATATCCAAAAATACTTGCGAAGATATTTTTATAACGAGATATTTTTTACTTACGATCGATACTTTAAGATAAGTTAAGCAAAAGGATATTACAGTTTCATTTATTCATCCATTAAGTAACTTTTAGAAATTCATTAAGTAATTCATTAAGTAACTTTTAGAAATATCAAATGTCACAGCATAATAAACAAAAATATCATCATTTAGAAATCACGATTAACGCGAAATAAAATACAAGTTTTACGTATTTATAAATTCCTTGTACGATTTCCAAACTTGAACCAGGCCAATTGATATTAATTATTCGACGACAGTCAAAATGAATCCGATCCGCGGATGTTACGACAATGTTACGATTCGATTCGTAAACATTGCGCAATTCAAGATAGCGCAACAAAGTTTCTTTTCATCCAAGCAGAAGTCAAGAAGGGATTTACTATTGAATAGATTAATTTTTACGACGGGCTTACTTCATCTCATCTAAAAAAAAAAAAGAAAAAAGATTTTTGAAAGGAAATCACATCGATGGTATTTTACATAGGAAGTAAAGAATTTAATCGATTCGATATGTTCGCACGTTTATTTTACATACGTTCATCGAAAACACAATTAACAAGTTCTAAATCAAGCAACACCTTGTTCATTTTCACCATCGAGCGAACTTTACACTTATGGTTAAAATAGCAGTGATGTAAAAATATTACATCGTTGTACGTACATTTCACGGCACGCGAGCTACAGTTCTGGCAAACAGTTCTGTCGCAATTTATGGCAACGAATTTACGTACGAAAGGAAACAACAAGTTTGATCACCCGTGAACGGCACAGAGGCCGCATAAATATTTATATATTTCACGCAGCTGACGCCAGAACCACGAAATTATTCGATAATTTGTATATAAAATGATCGAGATTTTCGACGCATTGTTGAGGAAATTTGATAAGTTAATAAATATTCGAATAGAAATATTTTCACGCGCAAAGAGGAAATTTCGTGGTTCTGGCGCAAGGGATGCGATATACAGAAATGATTCCCCCTTTCTAACAATCACCTTTAACTACGCAACACGATTGATTACGATCGTCGCATTGTCCTAAAATTCGTATTCTATCTAGACTATTATTCGCAGGCTATTTGGCACGGATCCCATTCGATTCCTCCTCAGCACCCTCGAAACAGGAGGAGACTCTTGATGGAAATCCTCGGTGAAATGGCAGTCGATCCTAGCACCGCAATGATCCTTCTCCAGTGGACCATCTTCTAGTGATTATCCGAAGGAAGGCCTTTGATTGCGAAAACTCCACGGAAGAACGGTTTGAACACCTCTAGCAACGTTTGCGTTCGACGGGCCGAGTTCTGAAACGCGTGAAAAAAGAAAGAATCATTCTTCGTCGAAATTCGATCGATTTAATCATATTATTATATACAAATCATTTTGATTGCGCGCAAAAAAGAGGTATATCGTGGAAAACCGGATTAATTTTGCAATAAAGTGAAGGGTGACACATTTGCAACGTAACGAATCGATCTGCCATAGAAGGGGAAGAAAAAATTAGAAAAAAGAAAAGTATTGTCCCGAGTTCAAATTATACTCGTGTATATAATCGAGACAATATAATAACATCGATCTCGATATCTTTTAATTTTGTACGAGTTTTCGCTCGGACTTACGGTGATCACGTTGCTCAGGATTTTGCTGATATTTGTGATAGTGGTGAAACCGCTACCGAACACGACTGGGGGTATGTCCAAGTTCACCTTCGTTCTATCGAATTCGGGGATATCCTCCGTCGTGGTCGAGATCTGGACATAGATAAAAAGAAAAAAAAAAATAGCCAATGACAGTTCGCCTTTCGCAACACTCGTGCGTAGCTCGGTGTTGCCAACATCGAGAATAGAGAGAGAGAGAGACATAGATAGAGATAGAGAGAGAAAGAGAGAATGATACGTTTATTTTTTTCGATCGAGAACTTGTTTCTATAACATATTTATTAGAGAACGCGATTATTGCTTTGGCGCAATCATGCGTGCGAAAAAATCAATATTGGTACGCCGTGTAATAATTTAAAATTGTATCGTTGTGCAATTAGCGCATGATTGATCGAATTCATCGAAAAGAGATAAGAGGAAATAAAGATCTCGAGAAGAAATAATAATATCGAAAAAAAAAAAAAAGAATTATATTCTTATATTTGTATAAATATAAATTTGATACGTAAATTAAAATCTATCCTGTATATCTTTGGGGAAGGACAGAAAAAGGATACAGGACGTACGATTGGAAAAAGATATTCAGATATTCGATTCGTAGACAAACAAAAAAAAAAAAAGAAAGGAAAAAGAACGTGATCGTGATTTTATTTAACATCAATATCATCATCAATATCAATAAAAACCATTAATTATGGCCATCCTTGGTGATTGTTATACTTAATATCAGGTTAATAAAGATACTATACCCTATTTACATCCATGAATTTACAAACATGATGATCGAGACACGCGGCTGTGTGATCGAGAAACTACTCTTATAACAAATATTATTTACATTTGTCGCACAACGATGGTTCGTTCAACGTTGGGGGGAGGGACTTCTCGTTGGTTTTAGCACGAACAAGAGTGACGAGATAGAGGAAGATTTCTTGCGTGTCTCTCTAAACGTTTAGATTACCGTGGGTGGGTTTGTCACTGACAGAAGGGGAGGAGAAGATCCTGGCAATTTATCGGTTGAGCTAAAAAGAAAAATCCATACAGTACTACTAATCTACGGGAATGTTACAAATGCGCGTGATGATAGAGTTCTTTCGTTAGTTAGTTTCTATTTTTTTCTTTTTTTTTTTTCTTTTTTTCTTTTTTTCTTTTTTTTTGGTTTTAAATAGGCGTTTAGTCGCCCTTAGGATCCTCTTAAGCGTTGCTGCTTGATGATACATCCCCTTTGGACGCGTCCAAAGCGTTGAATCCAACGTCCTCGTTTGCACCGCATCCGCTTTTTAAACCGTATAAGGCTCCCCTTGCGGCGAACCGTAATCGTACTGTTTATGCACAACATGTTCTCATTTTAATTTGCGTGTTTACCTCGGTCCCGACGAAAGAATAGCTAGGTAATAGTTTGAACGAGTATTGCAATCGTTTGGATTGATTTTCCAAACGATTCTCGTGAGAGGGTTAATTCGACATAATAAGGCGAAAGTTTTCTACATGCAAACAAAAAATTTAGAAGGATCTCTTTGTTTCAAGCCAAACAAGTTTAGCAAGCAAAGTTTCGCTCCCTCTTGCGAATGACGACACGTGACAAATGCGGTGCATGCAAGTTTACGACGAGTAAAGGGGAAGAAACGGAACGTTTAACGAAAGTTTTTTTTCTTTTCTTAATTTCCATTCCATCCGTGGCAAGCGACAATTTTACACAATCAGATTGGAAAAAGAAGCAATTGGAAGGAGTCGTCGCAGGTTTCTGGTTAATTCGATCGACTACGAGCAACGTACTTGTTGAAAGAAAGAGTGAATAAGGTAAGAATCACGAAACGGAATAGAAATAGAAAGACAGAAAAAAACGTGAAGAAGAGAAAGAGTTATTATTATCGTACCCCTTCGGATAAACTTGAATCGCTAGAAAGACCCTTCGAGTTCGACAACGCGCCAAGCTGGGCGTTCAAAATGTTTCCTAGAAAGTTGAACGCGTTCGACGCTTTGGTATCGAGATTCTCCTTGTTGTCCCCTAATAAATTTGAAAACGAAAAACGATTATCGATTATATATAAGATAAAATAAATTCGAAAATTTTAAACGCAATTTCTCGGAGGATATTCTCGTCTTACCATTGGAGGGTGGAGAGCTCAAACCGGTGGCGATGGAGCTGAGGGGGGCCAACTTCGAGACGAACGCGTTCGTCAATCCGCTCTTCGTGTTCGAGAAGAAGTTTTGGGCCGTGCTCACCACCGGCCCGATACTTCCTGTCGCGGATTGAATTTTCGCGTTCACCAGCTCGCCGATGAACTTGCTGGTTGCCGACTTGTTCACATCGATTCCGTAAGCCTTGTTCTTTATTTTGTTCGTCTCGTCCAGGTCGGTGAGAGCTTTCGTCTTCGCGTCGATCAAAGAATCCAGCTTCTGCAAACGAAAGTGAATATCAACACGGGTTATTCTCATGTAATATTTCATCACGCGAATCTTACGTTGAAGACGAAGTTGATTATGCCGTTGGATACACCCAGCTTCGCCACAGCGATCTTCCTCTTGTCCCTGTCGGCCCTCTCCTCGTCCCCTCGGAGATCATCCTCGGCCTCCACTACGTATATCTAATTGAAAGAAAGTAAAGATTAAGATCTGAAACTTTTTTCTTGCCGCAATTTCAGAGTTGCGGGCTGAACTTTTAAGTAATTTACTTATTAAAATGTTTAAATAATATTCGCTTTTATAACCACCATCTGGCAATTATCCGCGATTATTATAATGAACAAAAAATAGATAAATTGAG
The DNA here is from genome assembly GCF_000469605.1 of Apis dorsata. Classification (NCBI taxonomy): domain Eukaryota; kingdom Metazoa; phylum Arthropoda; class Insecta; order Hymenoptera; family Apidae; genus Apis; species Apis dorsata. The sequence continues at coordinate 2,122 of NW_006263864.1, read as the reverse complement.
TTGAAATAATTTTATTCGTAACTATTACAAATATTCTTCGCTCTATCAACGAAGAGAATTTTCATTTAATTCTTAAACGACGATTACAAAACGAAAGCCTCTCGAGCAGTTGTCGTCTCTATCTCGGCTCAATCTCCAGATTGATCGTAAACGACAATTACGCGAAAACGAGGATTGTCGAGGAGCTCTCGTTTAATCCCTCGTAAACGGCAATTAAGCGAGACCTCCTCGAGGTCATCGAGGATATCTCGTCTAATTTCCGAACGTGATTACGACGCTAATTACAGACGATAAACGGTGGATGAAAGGAGGGAGAAAGAGCGAGGCGAACGTTGCGTACGGCCACGTGCCACGGATCAGAATTTCAGTTACGCGTTTATCCGGCTTCGCGTGTCTGTGTTCGTTCAAGTTAAGTCAACCACTTTCACTCCTCGCTCGTTTCTTCGCCTCCTTCTTTCTCTCTCTCTCTCTCTCTTTTCTCGATTCGTCTCTTCGTGTCTCCTTTCCTGACGCATCTTGCGATCGTAGACCCGATATTAGACGATCTTCCACGTAAAGACTGTCGAGCTTCTAACACGGTGTAAGGTAATAAAACTTCGAAATGGGCGCTTTCACTTTCACGATTTTTAATAGATCCCCTCCCTCCTTCCCTATTACGGAACATTACGATTTCGTGGGACTTTATACTCCTCCCCTCTCGAGTTCGAAACAGAGAATTCGAGAATTCGAACGTCTTACCTCGTTCAATGGATTGAGCTCCACGGGCTCCGTTTCCCTCTTCACGATAGGACTGGAGTTCACGTAAGCCAACAGCAACGAGAGGCCAAAGAGTAAGCAAGTTATCCTCATTTTGCTCCCTTCCTTCCTTCCTTCCTTTCTTTCTTCCTTCTCTCTCTCTGCCTTTTTGCTTCTCGAGCTTCTTGAGTTTGTTTGTCCTGGGGAAAATCGCGGCTAATGAGTAAATAGGATTCCGCGAAGACGAGGTTGAGAGGTCGAAGTGAAAGGTTCGAAACGGGGAGAGAAGAACGTTTCGTTTCCCGTGAGAATGTCATTTCGCGCGTTTCCTCTTTGGTCGTGGGGAGGTATCGATTTGCAGAAAACGCGGTGAAAACGAGCATCATCGATCGCCATTGGAAATACGTACAAACACTGGTTCACCTTGCGAACGACTCGTAGAAACGACTCGAAAAGACGACGCGAGATACGAAAATCGCGCGACGATGATCGAAGCGAGGAGAGGCGAGTGTGGAAGGAAGATAAGAGGCACGTGGCGCGGGAAATAATAAGATACGCGAAAGGGGACTTACGGCGAGAGTGCGTGAGTGGCGAGAGATGTGTACCTGGCGGAGAGCGAGGCTCGTTTGAGGACCACGGTGAAGGAGATCCCGATGTCTTAGCGGCACGAAGGGGAACGAAGGCGAGCATGTGTGTGCCCCTTCGAGAATCGAGAATCGAGAATCGCAGGCCTCGCCTCCCAGGTGGGGCAGGTTCCATTTGCTCCGCGAATCCCACGCAGCCTCGTACGCTCTCGAAAACCGTACGTACCATCTATCCTGCCGGGGCTGGACACGCGAGGATACGCGAGGATGTCTTGCTCGCCAATTGAGCAATCGATCGTGGACGGACGGGGCGACGCGTCTCGAGATGGGTCGTCTGCAATCGAATCATTGAAAATCACTTATCCGCGCGTGTTTCAAAATAACGCGGTTGAACGCGGTGGAGAGGGAGGGGAGGAGACGGAGAGTTGACCGAGAGTTGGTGGGAAAACTGAAAAGGTCAGGATTATTCGGTGGTGTGAAAGTAAGTGGGTAAGACGCGTAAGATAGGATCGCTTGAACACGGATGAATAGCGCGCCTCTAGCGGTTAATCACGTTGCGTAATAAATTTTGAACGATTTGATATTCCCCCGCCACTTTTCTGCGAGCGACAATACATAATTGATTATTTAGAAAGGTAAATAATTCTCGAATACATATTGTAAACGTATTGTAAGTTTCGTTGCGTGGAACGAAAAGGAGAGGTTAGTTGTTCGAACGGTTTTCGATTATAATTCTAAACTTGTATATATATGTGTGTGTATATATATATATATATATATATATATATATATATATATATATA
>NW_006263863.1:1068-1278 GCF_000469605.1 Apis dorsata | reverse complement strand
TCAATTCATGTTCATTATTTTAATCATATTAAATTAAGTTAATTTTATTTTCTTTTTTTTTATCCTATCACTTTTTGTTATAAATTTATTTAAGTTAAATTTTTCTTTTGTGTTTTATTTTTATTTAAATTTTATTTAAATGAAATATAATTTTATTTAAATTAATCTTTGTATTAAAATCCTTCTTTATGTTATAATTTATGTTTTATA
>NW_006263863.1:0-489 GCF_000469605.1 Apis dorsata | reverse complement strand
ATTTCGCGTTTATTGCGTCATTAACGTCTCGTATCGAAATATTTCGAAACAGAATTTGAAATGATATATTTTTTTGATATAATTTTAATTATGTACATTTATTTTACGTTCTCGATCTTTATTTTTTATTATTTTAGTCGTATTAAAATAAAAGAAATTTTTTACGGTTCGTTCGTTCGTCAATTCATTTCGTGAAATCGTATTATTCGAATGTCGTATATTTTTTCGAATGTATATATATTGTGTGTAACATTTCACGTCTGTTTGTATTGTTTACTTTTTTTGGTCGTTTTTATTTTGCTAGAAACAATCCTTATGATATTGTGTTTCCAAGAAATTGGATTCGTGTTCAAACATGTTTCGACTTGTCGAATTGTCGAGCGTATCCCCTCTCCATATTGTTATTCGATGCGCGAAATCGAAGCGCAAAGTGACATTATTCGTTGATTTGTCGTGAGATTTAGACGTTTGAAATATTCTCGAGACGTA
>NW_006263862.1:60910-62364 GCF_000469605.1 Apis dorsata | reverse complement strand
TAATATATATATATAATACGAAATTATAAATAAAATGTATAGTTCATTTTAAATAACTTCATTTTAAAAACAGTATTTTATATTAATGTATTGTGATGATATATTGTAATATTCCATATTTAGAATATTTTTTGTTTTTTATTACATTGATTATTATTTGTTATATCTCTGAACAGATGTATATAGATACATGTATTATATTATTCCTTAAAGATAAGATATATTATTCTCAAAATTTCTTACTGATTTGATAATCAAAATATTTGTATTGTTGAATTGATATTATGAACTCATGATTTTAATCAATTATATATTCAAAAAATGCATAATAACATTTATTGATGCACAAAATTATATGTCTTTTAAATATTCTGAATAATTGGATTGTAAATACATATTATATATTATATTTTAGAATTTACTTTCAAATTTCACGCTAAAAGTTTTTAAAAATATGTTGATAGAAAGATAATTTTATATTAACATCAACAAAACAAAGCTAAATTTTTTTTTTCGCTTACATTCTTTAATTCTTGTAAAGTATAATATTTTTATGACCTCATAATACCGCTTCCATCAATTATACCTAGAGTATAATATTAAAAAATAATAAAAATTTATAAAATAATTTTTTGTAATATTATAGACAAAAATATATAAATTAAATAAATAAAATTCATAAAAGAGTAATATATGACTTATTCTATGTAAAATAGGCTTTAAAATTTTTTGAAATTAGCAGAATTAAAATTGTTAGAATAACAATGTCAATGAATTTTTCTTATGTATGACTAAAAATCATATCTTTTATGACAATATAACAAATATAATCAAATATTGATTATTATTTAACTTTAGGAAGCTCATAATTAATAATTTCTTATAATTATATTATGTGAAGTAGGCTGTTAATAATATAATTTCTTAATTGTGCATGTAAATGACATGTAAATATTCCATAAATAAAAAAACATATACATCCAATTGTACAGTAAAAATATACAATTGATTTTATTAAAAGTATTTATGTAATTCAGTTTTTTCGAAAAATTATTTAATTAAAATATTTACAATTTTAGATATATAGGCCAGTCTTTGATAATTATCTATTTAACAAGATGTCATTGAACATTAAGAAGCTAATCTAGATATTTTCATAAAAAAAAAGTAAATTATAATTTAATTTAAAATATGCTTTGAAGAATGAAATATTTTTATATGTATTGTAAAAGTTATATTTTTTAAAAAGAAATATTTTATATATTTATAAAAGAAAATATTTATCAAAGCTGACCATATTGAATTAAAAATGATACAATTTTTTTAATTTATATAATTTTCACAACATTATAAAAAATATCATGCAAATTTTTTAAAAAATAACAATTCAAAAAAATTAAAAGATATATATATTTGTGCGTGCGTGTGCGTGCGTGTGCGTGCGTGTGTGTTCG
>NW_006263862.1:53500-60493 GCF_000469605.1 Apis dorsata | reverse complement strand
GAGAGAGAGAGAGAGAGAGAGAGAGAAATTGACACTATTATTTTCTTAAAAAAAACTTAAATAACTACTTTTTGTATAAAATTGAAAAAAAAATATATATACATAATTTAACTAATATATAGAAATTTCACAGCAGTATTATTATATTTCAAAAAATTACTGCATAAATAAAAATTTTATATGTAAATAGATAAAATAACTTAATAAGTATAATAGTATTGTTATATTGTGAATTATGAAATGATTTTATATTATTAAAAAACAGTATTAATATATTTTTCTTTAGTATTTTTTATGAGATGGCAGTATTGATGTAATATCTTTTATTCCCTTACTAGATTTTAATAATATTTTATGAATATAACATCAATGGCAGTATCGTTTTAGATAATTTTACTATATTTCATTTATTATGTAATTAAAAAAATTATTTATGTCGTAATAACGACAAGAATATGTAATTTACTACTACTATAATGTACATATATGTGTTTAATGCACTGCTCATTATATTGAATAACTTCACAATTTAAATCATACACTTACCTTCATAATAATAATTATATTATTAGACTTGAAAAGTAAGTGGTATGTAATATTTCACCTTCGATTTGTGAAAATTATATACAAGTTTCTAATATGAAATGATTTTGTGCTGTATCTCAGAAAGCTTCAACAAAACTAGCCGGAAAAAGACCAGTACGACCAGTTCTTGGTTGAGTGCCTTTATACCAACCATCATCACGTTTTTTATGCACATAAATAATATCTCCTACTCGAAGTTCTAATTCAAATTCGCTATTAGGTGGATATGGCACAATGCAACGAAATCTGTATACTCGTTCTCTGAAATAAAAAGTAATAAATATATAAAAACATTAATTAATTAAGTAAAAACATAAGAAAAATAAATAAAATATAAAATGATTAAATGATAAAAGTATTTTTTTTTACCGTTCGCGAGTAGGTTGTTGTTTGACTTGTTTGCCCATACCAGCATCTAATGAATTACTTTTACGGTGATGATTTCCTATTGGTGTACATACCATTCCACCCGATTCATTAGATCTATGAATGTTAATAAAAAACATAAAAATAAAATTAATTTATTAAAATTTCAAAAAGAAGAGAATATTATATAATATTATATTTCTTATATTAATAATATTTGTTAAATTTATACACTTATTATACATCAAATATACACATTCTTAATCAACAAGCAAACTCTTGAAAATATTTGAAATAAAAAAAAACAATAAAAATTATAAAACACAAAAAATAGATAAAAAATATAAAAATTTTAATGTCATTAATCAAGCATTTATAATGTACTATTCTTAATTTTTGCAATATTTATTAAAACACTTACCTATATATTACATCATTTATTGTAAATGTTAATATAATTAAATATATATGCATCACACAACTATTACATACAAAGTATTATAAAAGACTAAATACAATTTTCATTTTATATATGAGCTGGGAAAATATATTAAGATAAATATCTTTTACAATAAATACTAATTTTTAAATAATTTTATTTGTCAAACATATATAATTTTAGTAACTAACCTTTGAAGAATTGAGACCGGTAAAGATGGTCTCTCCTTGTATTTAAGTCTTTGTGAAGATGTGACATGTCCCTGCACAGAGCCTGGACACAAACGATGGTAGTTGTTTGAAGCATTTAATTCCTGTGTAGCTCCCACCTGTAGCAACTGACTTGGGCAAGATCCCGATCTAATTTTAAATATATCCGCCCAACCCCCCGTGTAGAATTAGACAAATAATTCAACACATGCAGATCATATAGTGTTAAAAAATAAAAAAAAAATAATGAAAAACAAATCAAAAATTTATTTTGCATATATAAAAATTATTTGTTTTTTCTATATACATATGTGAACATTAAAATCATGCAAAAATTTCAACAATTATTTAACATATCATAAAAATACATATATAGAATTGTATAAATTTTAAATTGTAACATAAAATAATATCGGATAGCAATACAATTACATGCAGACTATTAATAAAAAATGTTAAATATAATATAAACATGCAAATTTTATTTATTTTTTTAAAATCTTTAATGATATGTTTAATTATGTGCTATATAAGCCATTGTTATTGCAAACAATGTAGAAAATAACTTACCGAACATGTACTGGATTAATGGAATTGCTATCTTCAAAAACAGGATTATCCATTGAATAAGTAGTAGGAGGTGGTGATTTTGATTTCTTAATATTCGTTAATCGTCGCATCAAAGAGACACATTTATCTTTTTTTTCTTTCTGCTATAATTAAAATATATATATATTTTATATATATATTATATGAACATATATTATATATATGTTCATATAATAAAGAACTAATATTACATAGAATGAATTTATATACCTTTTCGCTATTTTTAGGTACAGAAACTACTGCAGTGGAAGAAGGAGAAGCTACAGCATGCAAAATACTATTTGGATTTTTATTCATTTCGTTTATGATGGAAGAACCAGCACCAGTAACAATAGTACCACTATTGTTGATACCAGTAACTGTGGTTGTAGTCATTAATGATTGAGGTAAAGTTACCTGTTTTCCAGGAGAAGCTAAAATAAAAAACAATTTCTTATATACACATTTTAATATGATATATTTTATAAAATTATTACATATAATAAAATTATATTACATACAAATATTTGGTGACATGACAGCACTATGACTACGTCCAAGAGGATTTGCTGAATTTTGTTCCTTGTATCGTGGAGGACTACTTTCTTGATTTTGCATTTGACTTTGACCATGCCAAGATGATGATACCATAAAAGATGGACTAATAGCACGTGGTGGTAATTCTGGTGGTAATAATGTGCGTGGATTATAAGATTGAGAAGTGGATCCTTTATTTTTAGAATAAGTTGCAGTTATTCGTGACTCAGTATTATTTTGACTTGTTGAAGATGGAAAGTTTTGATGCTGTCCTGTATTTGGTGATCCTCGACACAAACTTCGCTGACATCTATGAAAACAAAATTATTTAAAATCAAGAAATTATATTTTAAATTTTTAATATAAATATATATTCATATACTTAGCAGGTGCAACATAATTTCCTGGAAAAACTCCACATTTTTGTGTACGATTAGAAGTTCCTTTAAACCATCCATCTTGACAACGTTCTGTTACCATATAAATGCCTCCTTTTCTTAATTCAAGTTCATCTGCTTTTTGAGGCTTATATGGATACAGAGCTATATATGCAGCTGGTAAATGAGCATTTGCGACTGTAGTAGTAGACAAAATTTGTGATGATTGTGCAAGAGCAAGATCACTACTACCGCTTCGCCTGTGACGAAGATTGTGATCTGCAGTGTTGGTAGTTGTCTAATAAATGAAGAGAAAAAAAATTAATATTTTTTGATTATAATATTAATATAAAATTTGTTTAATATAATAAGACAATTTTTTATCACATTAATATGTCACATAAATAAAATATTATTCACCTGTAACGAAGAAAATGAATCATTACTGTTACCAACGGCATTATCTACTGGGGGACTAAGTATTTCTGCACTATGTCTATGATGTGGATGAGGTTGATGACCAGTATTAACAGCAGTGAAACTGTGACGTTTAATATTCTGTCTATTTCCAACTGCAGGAGGAGATGTTGCTGGACTACTAGGACTACTTGGAGCAGTACTAGAACTGCTAGATGTAGTTGAACTATTAGGAGTGTTTGGAGTAGTAGTTGAAGAACTACCTCCTGATGATACATTTGAAATTGAATCAGAAACTGGTAAAATTGTATTCTATTGAAAAAATATTAAATGTTAATATATTTTGTTATATTTCGAATATTAAAAAAATAATATATTTTATATATAATAAATTGTAATACCTGCATAAGTTGTGATCGTGATTGATTTGTTTGTAAATTACGCGAATGATCAGTTGGTATTAAAGGTGTAGTTTCTTCATTAGTGGGAGTAGGAGGTGCTACCCTTGATGGACCTGGTTGTGTGCTTTTTTGAAAAAAATATTAATTATAATTAATTACAATTAATTAAAAAATATTATAAATTATAATTAATTAAAACAAATTAATTATAAATACTAATGTCATATACTAATGTTAATAGTAAATTATAAAAATTACTTTGTTGAAAGTTTCATTAAAGCTCTTGCCACACTATTCAATTCCACAAAAGCTAATGGAAAGATACCAATTCTATCCAATAGTTTTCCTTCTGCCCAATTTTCATCAACTCTTCTAATAACACTAATAATTTCTCCCTATAAAATTATTTTTAAAAATGCAATATTAAATCAAATAAATAAATATAAAACATTATATCTATATATTTATATATACCTTATTGAATGTCAGACAGCCATCTTCATCATCATTGGTCATTCTAAAATCATATAAAGCTTTGCACTGAGGAACATCTGGAGTCAATGGTGTCATTATCTGTACATATAAATTTATTAAATACTTTTTATATTACATTATTAACATATTAAAACAATAAAATGTTTTAATACATACTTGGACATAAGACAAAGGAAAAACTCCATGACTATTAGCACTTTCTCCAAAACACCAATTATTATCGATTTTCTTACGTAAAATGACAATGTCACCTTTTTTAAAAGATAAATCTCTGAAATTTAAAATAGTTTATAAAATATCATTTAAATATATATTAATACAATTTTTTTAAAAGGATATAAAATTACCCTGGGACTTTTGATACATAATCGTAGATCGCTCTGCCATATGTTTGATTGTGTAAGTGAACTTGTTTCGCTGTTGCATTACCATGTCTAATTGGTTCATTTGTGAATGTAGTAGGAGTAGGACTATTAGTTACAATGGGAGCTGAAGTAATTTGATGGCCACCAAAGAGTCTTTGAGGTCCTGGATTATTTTTAATTATAGATTTTGTAGATTTAGGAGCTGCATTACGCATTCCTTCTAAAATACGCATTAGTAATACATTAGGAGGTAAATCATCCACTTTAACATCAACTAAAATGCGACATTCAGGGCAGCGTAATTCATGATGAGTGTTAACTATCTCTTCCAAACATTTCTTGCAAAAGGTATGCTGACAAGGAAGTACTTTGCTCGATGTATCTAATCGTTCGAGACACACCGAGCATTCTAATAAATCATTCAGCATACATTCATCCATTCTGATTTATATTATGAAATGCTCACTTTCAGTCTTTTTCTTTTTCAATTTGTTTGTCTATGTTTAAGATTCAATTTTTTTAATCTTCCCACGCGTCTTGTCTTCTGTGCATTCACAAGCTACCATACATTTAATGTACTTATCTTCTATATAACATGTAATAACGAAACTTGATTTATAATTATAGTAGTCCACCAAAAATTCCACTTCATAAAAAAATATATGAACATGTTACTAAATTTTTCTTCGAACTTTCGAACTATTTGCTCATCTTTTCATTTATTCTGAACGAAATATTCTTAGGCGCGTCAGTATACGCGCTGTCATCTAAGTATATTTCGTCACACACACCAAACCATATCGATCAATCGACTCGTCGATTATAGTCGATTCTAAAATGAACCAACAAATGTTGCATGATATATCTATTCATAATATAAATTTTATAACCAAATATTGTCATAAACCAATATTTATTGCAAATATATAATACTTATTTTTATTTCAAAATTTTGTTATAGAGCAACATAATATTATTATGAAAAATGAATACAGGATATCTTTCTAATTTTTGTATGTAGTTATAAATATGAAACTTAGGAATTTTTAAGTTATATATCATAAATTCTATCACATATTCTGTACAAAATTATCAATATTATATAAATGAATAGCTTTTTTGTACCTGAAGTACATTGTAAATAAAAAGTAACTTTCACTTTTTATTTATCATATTTTTAAATTTTTTTCTTAAATTTCTCTTAAAAATATCTATCTATTTCTATTAAAATAAAAAGAAACCAATTAAAAGAACCTTTTTTTAAAAATGTTTAAAAAAAATATCTACTTATAAAATTATATAATATTTATCAAAACATTTTTTCTCATATTTTCTCTATAATTTTTTTATACTTTTCAATAAATAATATTTAAAAAAATAATAATTTTTTATTGTTTTTAAACTTTTTTGTTGAAAAATATATATTATTTTTCACAGTATATGATATTAAAATTTATAATATGTTCTTTTACAAATAACATAATATTATATAATTATTTGTATTATATAATTTACATTTGTTATTGAACATATTGTAAATTATAAATTATAATTATTAATGAAATTGTATATTAAATAAGATATCTCTTTTATATGTTTAATATTTTTATATGTTATATATCTTTATTTTCAATTTTCATGAAAATCATAGTGAATTTTTTAATATTTCATTCAGATTTCAAATTTCATTTATATTCGATAAATTTATTTAATATAATATTAAATAAAAATTGTAATATAGATTCATAATAGAATATAATAAATTAGCAACAATATTTCTTATAATTATTTAATATTTTTTTTATAAATTCTATATGAAATCCCCAGATTAAATTATTGTAAACTTGATAGATGATAAATGCGCATGCGAATTGAGATACATGTAAGCATGACGTCATTTTGCAAAGTGTCTGTGAAGTAAGAGTGGGGAAATTCGATGCACATGTGTGCGCAAGTAAGTGTGCTTTTTAGTGGCTGTGCAGTGTGGCACTCAGTGATTCAAGTGTGTGGCAGTCCGTTGAGAAGTCGACGCCGTTGTATGCGTATGACTGCGGGTTGAGAGATAACACGAGTGAATTTGCTAAAGCAAGGGTGGTTCTGTGTGGCCGCACTGAATTACTGCAGCCCATGTGCTCTGCTTATTAAAATGCTCATCAAAGAATTGTAAGTTCTTGCGAAATTTTTTATTATTAGTTTAATATAGCGTAATGAACG
>NW_006263862.1:50511-53375 GCF_000469605.1 Apis dorsata | reverse complement strand
ATCGAACATTTAAAAGTAATTCTTGGGATATGGTTACCAATCTTTAACGGCGGGTGGGATTGGAGGGGTAAAGAGGGATGCACTTTCATCCCTTGTCATCCATACGGATAACATTTTACATGCGGTGAATAATTTTATTTTAACTGATAAGTATTGTTTTCAAAAGAAATTTGTTCATCATACGTTATTTATCGTTCAATTTTCAATACCTGGAGTGTGATACTTAAGTTCATATTAAAGTGTATTCAAGGTCGTTGCTTATAAATATATGATTACTTTTTATTTAGTAATTGAAATATAATTTATTAATTTCTGTTACAGCCGTGTCACTTTGCCTCTTAATGTGAAAGAGGTATGTATTTAATGAATAATAAGATCTCATTATAATGACCCATTTTGAAATATATTATTGCAATTGAATAGAAATAAAAACTTAAATAACTTCTACATCAATACTATGCAATTATCAAAAATTGCAAATCATTTAATTATAGTTTATTATTATTTAGAAGCATATGATTATCTTGAATGTTTTGAATTTTTAATTTGATATATCTATCAAATCTTGTCTTATCATGCTCATTTTATTGTTAGATTTATTATTATTCAGTTAGAATATAATAAATGTTTTTCTTTTAGAATGCATATATTCTATCTTTTTCATATTTTGCTTAATTTAATTTTTAATTATTCCCATATTTTTACATTTATTGCTAATTTTTTTTCCTTTATTAATATTTGATTTTTCTTATAAAAAAACAAATTATTTAAAGTTATAAAAATAATATTTTTTATAATAAATAAATTATTATTGATATTAAAATTTCCTTATAAAAAAAGAAATAATGTTTATATTTATGTGATTAAATATTTTTTATTTTATTGATTTTATTTATTAAAATGAATTTTATATTGCTTTATTATTGCTTTCTGTACATAATTTATATATTATAAAATATAATTTATTTCGTGGCAGTATCAAGTGGCTCAGCTATATTCTGTAGCAGAAGCTAGTAAAAATAATACTGGAGGAGGAGAGGGAATACAAGTGTTAAAAAATGAGCCATTCACAGATTATCCTTTACTTGGTGGAAAATATTCTTCAGGTCAATATACATACAAGATTTATCATTTAGCTAGTAAAGTGCCTGCTTTTATTCGTATTATGCTGCCAAAGAATTCCTTGGAAATTCATGAAGAAGCTTGGAATGCTTATCCTTATTGTAAAACAGTTATTACTGTAAGTACAATTTGTTTATAAAAATTTTTTACAAAATTTCTATTTATATTTTAATATTTTTTTGTTTTTTGTACAGAATCCTGGATATATGAAAGAAAATTTTGTAATTATGATTGAATCATTTCACATTGATGATGTTGGAAATCAACATAATGTATGTAAAAAATTTATAAAAATAGTTTTATTTTAGTTTTATTTTTTATATATATTAATATTATTTATTAACTAATAGGTTCATGAATTACCTCCTGATAAATTAAAAATAAGAGAAGTCATACATATAGATATTGCAAATGATCCAATTGCAAATGCTGATTATAAGGAGGATGAAGATCCAACTAAATTTAAATCTGTGAAAACAGGTCGAGGTCCTCTTATTGGTAAAGATTGGAAAAATAATGTTCAACCTGTAATGACATGCTATAAACTAGTTACTTGTGAATTTAAATGGTTTGGTTTACAAAATCGAGTTGAAAGTTTTATACAAAAAGCAGAAAGGCGTCTTTTTACTAACTTTCATAGACAAGTGTTTTGTTGGATTGATCGTTGGTATGGTTTAACTATGGAAGATATTAGAGCAATTGAAGAAAGTACGAAAGAAGAATTAGATAGGGTGAGTAATTTTAAAAATTTATAATATATTAAAAGTTACATTATATTAATTACATATTAATTAATTTCAGTTTTTAATTATTTAATTAATTATAAAAGATATTTGAATTTTTCAGCAAAGAGATCAAGGAGAAGTAAGAGGTATGCGAGCTGATGATTGAAGCTTTGATAGCTTCTATTATGGATGGTTAAATCAATTTCCTTATATGTCTCAGATACATACGCATACCTATAGAAATACACTCACATGTTTTGTCATAGGCGATCCTGCAGGATCGGGACAATTTCCAGAATTTAAGTGTTTAGATTCAGTGTCTATTATAATTACTTATGATTTTAATTTATTTACATTTACAAGCGTTTTAGATAAATGTATCTATTGTCAAAGATTATAACATAGCAAATAATAAGAGAGAACTGATACAGATCAGTTCAACTTATACAATGTATAAAATATTCAAAAAAAGTACAGAGTTCGATAAAAATCAATTTAGGTGGAAAAATATGTAATGTTATTTAACACCATAGTAGTTCAATATTAAAATTTATAAATAAGTCGTTCGGAATGCTTGCTATATAATATAAATGATGAAATTAGACACAAAAATTGCGAAATAACAATTCACAATTTATTATTTTAAATTTATTATATTATGATTTGAAACCAAAAATATCATTATATTTATATAACAACGATTATTTTAATAAGTTTGTGCAGTAAGTGGCCTGAAAGTTTTTAAATCCAATTATACTCTGTATAATAATCAGAAGAATTAAACAAAATTATTTTAACAGTTTCAAAACAGAAAATTGATTTTGTCATAATTTACTCTCTTACTAATATTCAATATTACAAATAAAATAATTAAAAAAATAATGATTAAATTATAGAAATCCTTTTTTATGTTTCTTTTTAATGAAAAAATTAAAGAAAAATATGTGCATCAAAATTTGGACCAATTTGCTAAACTTCAATTAAATCTTTGGTTACCATATTGGCACTATATTATTA
>NW_006263862.1:43543-50236 GCF_000469605.1 Apis dorsata | reverse complement strand
ATACATATGAAAAAAGAAAAAAACTATTTTAATGTAAAAATTACAACGGCAAATGCACTATTGTATATAAGAAAAGAAGCATACAGTGAAATTCAAATTGAAATATTATATTCACTTACATATTTCTTTACATTCCAATAGATCTCTATCCAACAAATTTAAATGTCATATTTAATATCTTCGCTTATATAAAACAAAGAAAGAATTCGATAAAAATATAGTTGAAAAAAATCGTAATTGTCGTTTGCACAAATTATATGTATACTGTTATCTGTTGTACTGGGATCTATAGTGTAGAATTTAAGATAGTTATAGAAATACAATTTAGATAAAACTGTAATTTTTTGGGATCTTAATACAGGGAGTATCAGAATTTATGCTATTCAGTTGTGAATTTTAGTATTTAAGTATGATATGCGATTTTATCAAATTACTTATATAATTAATAGAGATTTTAAAATAAAATCTCACTATAGATAGTGTCTATCATTCCTATTCATTATTTTAACAAATAATCTATTTGTCATCATTCCATAATGAGCGAGTATAAAGAAATTATAAATAAAAATTCGTATAATATTGCTATAGAATTAATGAGATATTGGTATATGTTTTTGCATATTTAAATATGTAAGTTTTGCATATTTACATATATATTTACATTTATTTTATGACATTAAATCATAAAAAAAACTACATAATTATAATGATATATAAAATTTATTAGCCTTTCTTCGTAAAGGATAAAAATATAAATATATAAAATTAATAAAATATATAAAAAATATTTTGTTTGCATATGAAGAACTTTAGTAGAAAAATATATGTCGCATCTAAATATTTCAATTAAGATTGTATTCTTTGATAACATTTGCAGCTATAACTAATCTTTGTATCTCTGATGTACCTTCATAAATTTCAGTAATGCGTGCATCTCTATAATAACGTTCTGCTGGCATATCACTAACGTAACCCATACCACCTAAAATTTGCATGCATTGATGCGCACAGAAAGTAGATGTTTCAGATGATGATAATTTTGCCATAGCAGCTTCCTAACAAAAAAAAATTATTAAATTATGTTTGAATTTAATTATTTTTATCGTCGCACCTTTGTATATGATTTATTATTATCTTTAAGTGCAGCTGCTCGCCATGTTAATAATCTTGAACTTTCTAATTTCAATGACATGTCAGCAATTTTTTGTTGAATTGTTTGTAATTTAATAATAGAACTACCAAATGCTTGTCGTTTTGCCGCATATTCGATTGCACAGTCGAGAGATGCTTGAGCTATACCTAAAGCTTGAGCAGCAATGCCAATTCTACCAGCATCTAGAAGTTATATATTGTGATTATTATTTTTTCAGATATTACATTTATATAGATACCATGGATTCATTTCATACCCAAAGTCGTCATTGCAATTTTAAAACCCATTCCTGATTCTCCTAATAAATTTTCTTTTGGTAATTTACAATCTTCAAATATTAATGAACAGGTACTGCTACCACAAATACCTAACTTATCCTCTTTTTTACCAACAAAAAGACCTTCTGTAGTTTTATCAACTATAAATGCACTTATACCTTTATGCTTTTTAGATTTGTCCGTTGTAGCAAATAGAATAATTGCATCTGACTCATAAGCATTTGTTATCCATGATTTAGTACCGTTAATTAAATAATTAGATCCATTTAATTTAGCAATAGTAGAAGCAGCACCTGCATCACTACCATTGCCTGGTTCACTAAGGGCAAAACATCCAATCTTAATACCAGTTGTAAAGGGGGTAATATATTTTTTTATCTGATCTTTATTGCCAAATTTTTGTATAGGTCCTAAATAAAGAGAATTATGTACACTCATTATGAGACCTGTACTGGCACAACCTCTAGATATTTCTTCTAATGCAATAGCATAAGCTAAATAATCTAGTCCAGTTCCACCTAAATTTTCAGGAATTGCTATACTCATTAAACCCAATTCTCCCATCTTTTTAACTTGTTTTTCTGGATAAAGATGTTTTTTGTCAATTTCTGTTGCTAAAGGCTTTAATTCTTCTTCTGCAAAGTCTCTATAATATAATATTTATTATATGATATACATTGTATTGTATTATGATTTATATTGAAAAAAAAATAAAAAATAAAAATATTATAAATATATAATAATAAGTACCTGCATGTTTTATGTAACATCTGATGAGTCTCTGGTAACATGGAAAGACTAACAATATTTCGAATAATATTATTATAAATTGTAGTTTTATTTTGTGCAACTGATTTAGAAAATAAAAATTGTGAAATTTTTATATAATATATATTCATATAATAGTATATTTTAAATAAATACTTACCAAATAACCTTATTTTGTACATTGTTATTGATAAATTTCTTTATGTAAATAATAAATTATTAAAACTGATATTTCAATATTTTGAATAATATAGCACAAGATTACAACAATATTATTGTTGTATCAATAGCTTTAGATATATATAATGTATATATATGTACATATATTTATATATCGACGGCTATATATATATAAATTATATATATAAAATATATATATATTTTTTCAAATAGAATTTATAAGAACTAAAATAATAGTACTATTAATTTTTTATTAATAGTAAATTTAAAATTTTTTTTATGTATATATGAATAAATATAATTATATTTTAATTATATTACTTGAAATGTTTTAATTTATTTAAAACATTTATAAAGTAGTAAATTTATAAAGCAATTTGATTAATAAAAAAAAAGATATATTATAAAAAAAAAGATATAGATTTTTAAATTAGTTTTTTCTTTTCATTTTAAGTACAATTTTTAAGATTTTTTTGTAACAAATTACTAATATACTTATTTATTATATTTTTAATATTTAATTTTTATTTTAAATAATTAATAATATTTCATGTTTTTTATCTATGAAAAATGTATTTTTTGTATATAATTATATGAAACAATTAAAACTTAGCCATATTTTCCCGCGATATTTTCAATAATGATAATAAACAATCAATATGTTCGCATGGATAATATGAAAATGTGCGCATGTACAGACTGTATTTCTGTTCGATATAACTAGTTCATTTCTCCAATTTCAGAGAGAAAAATATAACAAATAATATAAAGAAATTTATATTGAATTAAAAGTAAAGATGTCGAATAGTAAATGTATTAAACAATTGCGTAAAAATTATGTAAAAGATCAACAAGAAATGTCACATTCGGAAAAGCTACGATTGATAGATGATGAATTGAATGCGTTTTACAAGTAAAATTTTAGAAAATTTTTTATCTTGTTATATTTTTTTAAATGTATATAATTTTAATTTTCTTTAATATTGTGCTAATTTTTTTTTAAAGAAAATTATTTGATATGTACAATATTACATTCTTTATTATTGGTACGTATTCATTATTTAAAATTCTTTTATTATTTTTTTTAATATTATAAAATCATTTTTTGTATGTGTTATATATGAAAAATATTTTTAATATGATATTATTATATTAATTATTTTAATATATGATTTTTATGATATATAATATATATGATATATATGATATTTAATTTTTATTTAATGATTGTATTTTATGTAATTAATTAATAGATATTGTCAACAAGCTGGCTTTACAGAAGAAGAAATGGATATTATTTGTCAACCATTAGTAGCTGCAATGCGGCGCTCTTGGTTACAACTTGTTATCAGGGGAACACTTGTATTAATTGTTCTTGGTACTTTAGCATGTCTAGCAGCTCAACTTGATTTTGTTGGAACTCATTTTACTGCAATTAGTCGTCTTTTACTTATCAAAGTTCTACCAATTTGGAATTGGCAACCTTTATACTATGAAAATTGTATGATTAATAATCCTTTTTATAATGATTATATGATAACTGAAGAAGATTGTGTGGTATGATTATTAATATTAATCGAAAGTATTTTTAAAAATAAATTACTAAAATAATCAGAAATTATATTTATAGACTTGTGAAGCTTTGGAAACTATTGACCGTTTATCAGATGTAAGATATCGAAATCTTGTTGATAATTATCTGAGCAGAGATGCACCTGCAATTATTACAGATGCAATGGATTCTTGGGCAGTTATGAATACAGATTATTTTTGGTTTGATAATATTACTCATGTAAGTATAATTATTATTACAATTGTATTTATTATGTATCTTATTTCCTTTGATAAAATAAATGCACAATTCAAAAAAAAAATCATGTATAATTTCAAAAAATTTTCATGTATTTATATATTTTGTTTATATATATATTCAAAAAATTTTCATGTATTTATATATTTTGTTTATATATATTTTATTTATGTTAACAGCTTTATTTAGAAAATGAACGCTTAATGGAAACAGTACCATGTGCTTTGACTTCAAATTTGAGAACTGGTTCGTCTGATTTGGCAGCATTTTTGCGTCGGGTACATTCACCTGAAGTAGCTAAATGGTTCGTCCATTGGCAAAATTGCGATATCAATGCAGTGAAAGTATTGAGAAAGTATTACCAACGTCCATATTTCCTTTCAAGTACTGTCTCACCAGCGCATTTTAATTGGGTTCTTATGTCTTCGGATTATAATAGTCCAAGTTATAAAAAGGTTGAATTAGATTCAGGTCTTATAGCTTTAGCTCAATTACGAGGAGCTACACAACTTCGTTTGACTCCTATAAATCCTTGTAATAGTTCTTGTCCTGAATTAGTAGCAGATTTGCATCAAGGCGAGATGCGTAAGTTGAAAAATTAATTGTATAGATAAATATTTAATAAATAATCTATTATTAAATAAATTATTTATTAAATAATTTAAATACATTATTAGTAGAAGAATTGGTCATTGATTTTTATTCATTATATTGATTTTAGTTGTTTTTACTAATTTAATGTGGACTTTGGAATATGCGCCGATGAGAGGATTAGACAACATTGCAATCTTGACTGAAACTGTCTGGGAGGAGGATACATAAATCATAACTATTTTCTTTATATTGTTTTAGTCTATGATACTCTTCTATGATAATCTAAGTATATATTGCTTAATTAAATTATATACATGTATATTCATTCTGCTATCATAGTTCACATTAAATAAAATACTTCTCTCATCTCATAAATGTGAACTTATTTTGTAATTTGATAATTTTTTATTTTATATTTTAATTAAATATGTTTTAATTTACGATATGTGCAAATATTTTTATTATTCTAATGGAATGGATGAGATGAAAAAAACAAAAAGTAACAACAAACAAGATTCGTTTTTTATTAATTAATCGTTTATAATAACATTGTTTTTTGTTGATTTTTTTTTCTTTTGTAGCAGTTTTTTCTGATATTTCAATTGGGCTAACAAGAAATAGATTGTTATGCTCCGATTCATAGAAAAAACAAAGCGCAAGATTACTGAATGACAAACGTAGCTGACGATTTGACATGCTTAATCAATGCGATAATTTGTTATATTAAAAGTTTTATGAGTATATATAATCGATTTCTTTTTTTTATGCGCTACGTTCTGTTTATACAATTTTAGAGTATCGATGTAAGAGAAGGAATGACAATAATTGGCGCCTAGCTAATAACACCATCGAAATATGTTCTTTAGGTCTTCTATTCCATGTACTATCCAATGTTTTTAACTCTTTTCCTTTCAAACTATTTTCTTTCCCCTTTGATTTTTATTCATTATATCATCTCATATATGCATCGATATATACAGACCCACTCGTACATATGCGCATTCTTTCTCTTTTCTTTCTTTATTCTATCTTTCCATAAAGTGTTTTCATGGAATAAAGTTCTACAATTCCAAAGGGAGTTTTAATCTCTCATAGAAGATTAATACTCGTCACTAATAACTGTTGAAATATTGTATATTATTTAACTAACCGTTATCTAAATCGATATAACGCTTGTACATCTATTTTTTCTCAGGATGTGGAAAACACTTTTCTGAAAGAGAGATTTCAGTATGAGACCTAATATTGATTATTTTACTTATTAATTTTTTTCATCGAATTAGAGAATCTTCCACGCTCTTTAGACGGTCTTTTCAGCGGAAAAAGATCAACATTTGAACGAACATCATTTCTCGTTCATTTATTTCGGATATACACATACGCATCATCTTCGGCACGGCTTATATTTGCAATTCATATTGTATTAGCTGTATCAAAAAACTGTTTCATACGAATTCATTCAACGACTAAATTTATAATAATGACAATATACAAGTGAGACACTACACAAAAATGAGCGTAGATAACAAACGAAACGACTTCGAAGTATCTAAGAGAATCCAATTTTCTCTCATTATTATATTTTTTCACACTTTTTTTTATAATGTTTTATTCTTGATTTAATTTCTTAGAATGTTATTTATGTTTAATTTGCGCTTGTTTTTTTCATCCGTTTTATATCATTACTTCTGATAAATGTTTAAATAAAGATTTGTCTAAGTATTATCTGTTAGTTCTTAATCATGTTCGACCGTTGCATTGCGTTAATTTATTGTTCCTGTTGTTGTTGTTAAAATTATTATCTTCTAAGATTTAGTCCGATCACAAATAGAGAAGAGACAGAATTTAGCTCTCGATACGTGGAATACTTGAAATGGATTTTTTCTCGCGTTATATTTTTTGCATTTTTT
>NW_006263862.1:31023-43189 GCF_000469605.1 Apis dorsata | reverse complement strand
TTTTTTTTTTTTTTTTTTTTTTTTTTTTTTTTTTTTTTTTTTTTTGCTTATGATATCTAACACTTAACAATAATAGATGAAGATTTTTCGTAACTGTTCCAATATTTTCTTTCGTACATATTCAATGCTGCTACGTTTTACAATGATTCTGGATTTTTTCTCACATACATTTTCATTTGAATCGTTTTAAACTCGTTTCGCTACGTGATTTATATCAATATAAAACTGAATAATGAAAAACGAGGAAAAAAAGCAAAAATGTTAAAGAGATGGCATTAAAGAGATGAACGATATAGATTTGCTAAGAAATATTTAATTAACACATTCACTACCATTTGAATGAAATTTTTATCTAAGGATTTTTCTTAAAAGAATATGCTGTTTTTTTTTTCTCTTCTTATAGATTTGATCGGTTCATCAATTTTTCGCGAATGTTGGGTTAAGTTGATTATTAGGTTAGATTCGTATTTTCCGATGAATCGACTGAATACTCAAATATTTTCATCAATCAATTCTGATATTGGTAGCGAACGTGTTAAGCATTTAAAGATCTTAAATGTCACGTCAGTCTTTTTCTTTTTTTTTCTTTTCTTCGTTTAATCGCCTGAATCAACATTTCACATTAGATATGTTCACAACAAAGATTTATAGGAATTCTGACAACAATCGCGAGTTTACTCCGCTCAAAAGTTATTATAAGGATAAAGATCAAAGGAAACTAATATATTTTTGGCTCGATCCATTGGAAAATTTTTCTAAATCAACAGATTACAATAATCCATCGACATAGAATCATTGAATGCTGAAGAATATTAACAAACTTTATAATACCGCTTAATTATACAATGTACATTATGTACTTATTTTTAAATCATATTGTAGAATTTTTGAAAGATACTTATAATAAATGTAATTTTGATTGTTTCCAATGGATCAAACGGATATCGTTGATAAACACATTTCAAAGAACAGCATCGAAAGCGTATCTATTCATTTCAATAAATTTTTGATTCAGACAAAATTTAAATTTTTCACGCTCGCGCGAATACTGGTCGAACGAGATTGACTATGTTGAGTTTGCAATTTCGTGCGTTAAATCGAACACGACAATCGAGCAAGCTTTACATATTTCGCGACTTTTATTTCAATGA
Source organism: Apis dorsata (assembly GCF_000469605.1). Lineage (NCBI taxonomy): Eukaryota > Metazoa > Arthropoda > Insecta > Hymenoptera > Apidae > Apis > Apis dorsata. The sequence continues at coordinate 42,038 of NW_006263862.1, read as the reverse complement.
CAATATTACATCGAAATATGCTTAATCATAAATACCTACAGTTTTCAAATGTGAATTACACATATTAATAAAAACATTTTTATCTATATTTAGCTTTTCCACCGTCGCGAAGAAAGTGAAAGGAAATATTAAATGGAACTAAGAGAAATGAATCTACATTTGAATAGCCAAATTGGTCTCTTGAAAAAATATAGTTTGGTCCATAGTCATAGTATACACAGTTTCTGTAACTCTTGCTCGTTAAACGTTATGCGATTCATCGTGATCGACATTGCAAAAACAAGATTCAAAAATCATATTATATCAATTTGATGGTGCTACTACGTGTGGCCCAATCTCGCATTCCAAATCTAATAATTATTGCAACAAAAATGAAAGATAATGAAAGTACGTAAAGAAAATACAAATTAGCTCTTTTTTTTTTTTGCATTAAATTATAATAAATTGATTATAAATTGGAAGAAAAATTGAAATCAAATAATGTAACAATCTTTCAATAATGTATATAAATAGATTATAAAGGATTTAAATTTAAAAGAAAATTTAATTGAAGAAATATAATTGAAGAATTTTTCAAAACGAATTTTTGGGCCGCGCGTTTAACATTGTTAATTAATTTATAGATCGCATATCATTCACAATATTATAATATTTGTCGACACTCGATTAACATAAACGGACGAGAGGCAACTATCGGTTTTAAACAGATATATCCACGATATTTTATAACAATTATGATCAATTTTGAATTTATGATTTCCAAAATATGATGGAAAATGACATTTGAAACATTTGTCACGCTTTCTTTGTTTTGCTAAGGATTCTTTATATTGTGTCTTATTGTGTACTTATTTATTTATTTTTATATATCTATATATGTATATATATATAATATATATTATATATATATACATATATAAATATGTATATATATGTGTATATATATATTAATATATATACATATAATAATATATATATATTATGGCAAAAAAAGAAAAAGAACAATTGAAGGTAAGGATACTTTGTACAAAATACGATACAAGTAGCGATGTAACAACACTTTGCAATAGTTAAATATAATATGTATATATATGTGTATATATATTTGTATGCATACATACCTTTACCTATATATATATTAATATATATATACGTACACGCATGCATGCATATATGTATATGCATATGTATATATTTATATCTTATTTGCGTATCATGCCATGTTTTAAATAGATGTCGTACGACGACAAAATCATTGTCATTCATTTGATCGACCAACATTGATATTAAATAGACAAAGAAAATTCTAATGATTAGAATTGACAACGCGTGTGATGCAATGTTATCACACAACGTCTGTAAGAAAAATATATAATTTTGCTGAATTATTGATTTTTGAAATGCAAAGAAGATGAGCCGTATATTGTCACTCATTGACAACGGTGAGTTGTATCATTTTGTTGTTGTAATAACATCTAATTAAGACGTGGCGTTATACGTATGCTATGATTTTTCATATCTCTTTTTCCTTTCTCTAATATTTTCTTTTGTCGATCAAATTCATATTCCGTTTTCTCGGAGCGATATTATTTAATTTATTTATTTATTTATTTGTTTTATTTATATATATATTTATATATTTATATATTTTATGACGTAGTTCAATTTGATCCACGAGTCGCCCTATTGTAAATACTTCTGTCGATTTCTTGACGTCATTTCACCTTTGTCTTATACAATGATTTATTTATTTTAAAGTCCTGCTCAAGTATAACAAGGAGCTACTTTCCTGTTTATTCTTTACGAATGATCCACTTGCATTACGTTACTCTATTTGGTTATTGTTATAATCACATTTTTACTCGTTTCTTTTCTTCGTATTTGTCTAATATCAACATAAAATTTGATTACATATTTTAAAAGGAGAAAATTATATGTCGAGGCAAAAAAAAACGAAGAAAGAAAAAAATAAATAATAGATAATAAATAAAAAATAAGATATTGTAAATAGTTATATATATGTCACGTTTTGATATTTAATTTTCTAAAATATTTTGTTGCAAAGATCAATCGTCTAATAATAAAAAAAAAAAGCCTCTTTAAAAGCGAGATCTTAATAGCTTCTAAAATCTAATGTAATCTAAACTATAAAATTAAGTAATTCTATTTCCTTTTTGTTTTCAGTTCTCACTACTTTTTTACATATACATATAGATAAAATATTAACGATCTAATCTATACTTATAATAAGAATAATTAGTTAATTAAACTAATTGACGAGTAATTTTTTTATATAACGAACTCATTAATATACTAAAAATTCGATTATTTCTGTCCCTGTATTTTATTCGATTTTATTTCTTATTTAATGTTTACCATCATGATATAAAATTTCATTATTTCATTTAAACTACGTGACATTAAATAATCTATAATCTATAATCTATAAAGAAAAAGGAGAAAGTAGATAGTGATAAAAGTAAAAAACGAGAAGATAAAAAATTAAAAGAAGAAAAAATCTAAAAAAATTCAACGAGAATTATTCATTATTTTTAAGATTTTCTGCTTATATTCTCTGAAGAATATGAATAATTAATCGTACAACTTTCTCGAACAATTTTCGCGAAAGATATCAAAATGCAAGCGAACATTCTTCTTTTTTTATTTTACTAATACCTATATAGGAAGTTGCACCAATGAGAAAGATTAATAAATATCGGTCTCTTCGTAGGTGAATAGATCTTTTCAATCGAACGATCCAATGATTGCAGGGGAATAATAACAATCGTTATTAGCAGCAGCAACAGCAGCAGCAGCAATGGCAGCACACATTTGTATTTGTTCAGGGATATTCGCGAAGACTTGATCGGACGAGACGCATTCGTACGTTCCTGCCTGCGCGTCTCGCTTATTCTCCGCGAACATTTCTCCGTAATACTGATTTATGAATAAATCTCTTGATTCTTCGAGCTTTCAGCGTGAATTCACGACAACATGGTAGGGCTGAAATGGAGAAGAAGCGGAGCTGGCGACACGGGCAAGATAATCACTCACTTGCCTAATCCGAATTTCATGAAAATCAGTTCTTTCCCTTTCGACAGGATATCGCCGCCAGCGCTCGCACCGGCCATCTCCGTGAACTTTTGCATCAGATTCGGCCCTGTACTTTGCTGCTGTTGCTGCTGTTGTTGTTGGCCTTGCGTGGTATTCGGTTGCACCTTTGCTTGAGGCGTTGGCAACACTGTCGGTATTCCTCTCATCGGTTTACTTGTACTCTGACTGCTTTGCATCGAAGAAGCTTGATTCTGTTGGGAATACGGTTGATTCGGTTGTTGTTGTTGTTGCTGCTGTTGAGGCTGTTGCTGTTGGAATTGTTGGCCTTGGGGACCGAATCCTGCACTTTGTTGTTGATATCCTTGGTTCGGTTGCTGATAACTTTGGTTTTGCTGATTTTGCTGTTGTTGTTGATACGGTTGATTTTGTTGCGGATAGTCTTGTTGTTGTCCAAGGCCCTGCATACCTCCTGGTAAATTACTACCACGATTGATCACGCCTCCCCTCCCCTTCCCCTAAAAATTAAAGTGACACAAATTAATGGAATAAACTTTTAAAAATTTAAATCTGGTACGTATACGTTCTCAAACATTCTGGACCAGCAAGTGTGTTAAAATGTAGTATTGTTTCAAGTAGTACCCGATATCCTGAAAGGTTTAAACAAATTTTTATTCTAAAGATACAGTCTTTTTTTAAAGATAACATTGTTCGTTAACGTACTATTTTAACTGAACATTAAAATTTATTGTTTTCATACACTTATTGTTTAATAACGATATCTCGCTTCTTCCTACTACATTGCTATTATGATTATTATGATAAATAATGCATTTGTACTAATATGTTGATACATTGTTACCTAAATGAAGAGACAAAAATATGAGAATTCTATATATATGATTAAATAAGATTTTGGTAGCGATTCACTTAATAATCTAATTGATTGTTACTTTTGATTGTATGATGTTGACCTGTAAAATGTTGAAATTTTACTGAATGTGAGATTGAAATGAATATGTATTAAAAAGAATTGTGCGGAACGGAAGCGAAAATGAATAATGATTAAAGCAGAGAAAAAAAGAGAGTTAAATGGAAAGACGAGAAATCTTTAATTACTGAAGAAGCATAATTCACTGCAATTTACGTTTAATTCGTGCAATTTACGTATTCGCTAATATACATGCTTAACTGTCTATTGATTAAAAGCATTTAATGATAAGCTTCGATATACTATGATTTTTTTAACGCAAACATTATTATTTAAATATTATAATGCAAAATTCATTTATTTTTATTAATATTAAATCAAAAATATTAAAAAATTTAAATGTCGTATTTTTTTAATATAATTTACCAAATGCGAATCTCCGTATCAAAGAAATGAAAATCATTTCTTTGAATAGTGATTTTTTTAAAAAAAATTTTACAATTTTTTTTTTGTTATGCAATTGTAAAATTTTTATTTACTAAAATTATTGTTAGAAGCGTGTCAACATTTCTTGAAAGGCATCACACATATCTATTAATTGAAAAAAGACTCATTAATTGTATATGTAAATATGTAAATATATAAATTTTAAATGATCTTCTAACAATATATATACTTATCATAAATATTAAACATTTGTGTTAAAAAATATTGAATATCGTCAATATCATTAGTCAATTCTCTAGAATTGTTAAGTAATTGCCATTAAGAACATACCTGAATCATCGAACATTTTTTTAATCCTTAAATTGTTAAAGCCATTGGACTCTTTGGGTTTTTTCTTTTCATTTAAAGAAAAATAATATAAAAACTAAAAAGAATAAGTGGAAACAAAAGCGTAACAGTGAATTGAAACAAAGGAGCAAAAGAAGTTCGGACATTTTGAAAGATTTGCGACAAGAAGATAAAAAGCATGGCGAAAAGCGAAAGTGAAAACTTCTGGATAGAGCAGTGAACTCACCTGTTGTTGAAGGTGGGGTGGTACGGGACCTTGTTGATGGGCACCCATAGGTGTGGGCCCATGTTGATTGGACGTGGTTACAGTCGTGTAGCTGTGGTGATTCGCTTGTTGGTACGCTAGATGCGGTGGATTGTTTTGTTGATGTTGGAGTTGATGTTGTTGGTTGTTCATTAGTGATGGTTGTTGTTGTTGTTGTTGTTGTCTAGAGTCTAAGTGACAGACAGGGACAGACACAGGCACAATGCAGGCATCTAGCAACAGAGAAGAGAACAAGACCGTGTTGTCATTCATGGCACATTTATACCTTCTAAATGGACATTTAGACACGCTGCCGATCATGCCAAGTAATATTTCTTTATTTTAAAATTTTTTAAATTTTGAAACTACTTTTTTCTTCCTTTCCACATTTCCTTTTCTCTATTATGTATGAAATATCATATTATGAAATGATTTATTATTATGAAATATCATATAAAATATGTTTTCGCGTTTTTTTTTTTTTGTATATTTTCATTCTTTTTTAAATAACATTTTTCTTTCAATATAGAAAAAACAAAAAATTTTGAATTACTTTACTTGGCAAAATCTGGACTTGCGTATATTAAATTTTTCTCGCGACTTTATACTTCAAGACACGAAATCTGATAAAATATATCGTAATTAATAATCCAAAACGAGTTATCGAAAAAAAGATTGTTTAAATGTCTAAATGGCCAGCATGACAACACGACACGAACGACAATCATGTGACACGACGACCATCGACCAGTTCAGGCACACAGAAACATATTATGTCATTATATATAAAATACACGCAATAGTTATATACATGTATATATATACATATATATTTCATATACACATGCATATATATTATATATGTATATATATATATATATGTATATAGCGTAAATATAATACGTATATATATATATATATATATATGTCGTAGAGGAAAAAGATAGGCATGTAAAAAAGTAACGGAGCTATAAAGTGCTCGGAACAAAAGATACGAATATAATACATACGTAAATATTTCATACATACATATATGTATATGTATGCATTTGTATTTAATAGAAAACACTGAAAGCAGCTTAGTGTTTTATCGTATATATACATATATATACTATATATAAATATGTGCGTTTATATGTATATATATATACATATATATGTATACATATATGTATAAGTAGATAGATATTTAGATAGATAGGTAGATAGATAGATAGATAGAGAGATAGATAAATAGAATGATAGATAAATAGATAGAAGAGAGATAGATAGATAAAGAAATAGATAGATAGAGATAGATAGATAAAGAAATAGATAGATAGAGATAGATAGATAGAGAGAGATAGATAGATAGATAGATAGATAGATAGATAGATAGATAAATAGATAGAAAATTATTTTGCATATGGCAATACACGTGTTCCTAAAAAGATTTGCAGATACAAAATATGTAGCTTTCACACATTGCGCGAACACATTAATCTCGTTATCGGACTTTATATTGCGATAAATTAGTACGAGTTCCTATAATCTTGTGTGTATTATTGAAATACTATGTTAAAATAATTCTCTGAAGAATAAATGCACCTGATGACTTACTAGAATGCCTTATAGAAATAGTTGATACGTTGCTTTACCCTGTATTGCAATTTCTCAATAAATTTGCAAGATAGGTATATATCCCTAAAAATAGTAATAAATTCTGATCAATGACGATTCGGCTTTGCAAGATCGATCAATCATAAACTTGTGTGACCCTTCTGCCTGTCGTCTGGCACATCTAATTTCGTGTCTTGTGTTGCTTGCTGTTTGTATGTTTTTTTTCTTTCTTTTTTTTTTTTCTATTCACACTGACGTCCAATTATTTTCCAGATTTTCTTTCCTTCTTCTTTTCTTCCATTTTAAAAGCAATATTATAGTACTCGTCATCGTTCAGATATTCAAGCAGATTAATTCACATTGGTTGAATATATGGCGCCAGTGTGAATTTATTGCAACTCCTCGAGCCAGTGCTTTTTATCTTCGTAGAAATCTTTCTCAGTTTCGATCCTGCTTATCACTGCGTTCTAGTTTCTGCTGCTCGCTTATTCTGTCATTTCAAATTTAGCTTCTTTTCTCTCTTCAGAAAGTTGAAAAATATTGAAAAATATATAAAAATTTCAGTTACTTCGTGTACTTGGCTTGAGGAGCTATTTATATCATAATTCGCGACATCGTAGTGAATAATATAACGATAAAAAAAATAATCAATTAGAAACTTTTACCTTTGCCTCGTCGATGACCAGTAGGAGGTGGTTCTCGAGGCGGAGGAGGTGGTCCTCTGACTCCTGGCCCTTGACTTTGTCCTGGTGGTCTCCTATTTCCTGGAGGAAGTTGTCCTTGTGGTGGTTGATCAGGAGCTTCAGTAAGGAAGTTACTTGGAACTAAACCACGCACTCCATTTAATTCACCCATATAGAATCCATCATCGTCTAGGTCACCATAGACATAGATTTCATTTCCAGTTTGGAATGCCAATTCCACTTGCTATAGAATTAAAATATATTAAAATGTGTAAATAAATTAAATTTTCAAATTATTATTGATAAAACTATAAAAAAATATCTATTTGTTAAAAACAAAACTTACGGAATCGACATTAGGAGATAATTCATGAGGATCATAGTCATAGAGTGCTATCATTTTCTTCACAGGCATACTAGCATAAATATCTCCCCATCTTCCTCTCCTTCCTAGCTGTCCTTGTCCAGGCTGATTTTGATCTTTAATTTCTTCAACCATATTATAAGGAACATACCCTCGTCTACCGTGACATTCTCCCCAATAAAATCCATCCGCGTCTTTTTCGCCGTACACCTATCAAAATAATTTACATATTATATTTATAAGTTAATATTTCATAACGAAAAATTGAAATAACTTTTAATAAAGACCTTAATAGTATCACCCTCGGAGAAGGGCAATTCTTCTTCACAAGCGTCTGGATTAGGTGACATTCTTTTTGGATCATAATCAAATAGGGCAATAAACCAACGTGTTCTTTTGTTCATTTGTTGAGCGCTACTTGACGAATGGCCCGCACCACCTTGAGCTTGCATTCCTCGTCCTCCACGGTAGCTAGAAGCCCTACCTCTTTGACTTCCTATTCCGCAAAATAAGTGGAATATGAATAAATTATGATAGACAAATATTTGAAATATTTCTATACGAACCTGGTTGATCATAATAAGGATCTTGAGGTCTACCAGCAGGACCACCCATTCGTCCTGGTCGATGCGTCCCAGGAAGCCCTTGTTGCCCTATTTGAGGTCCATATCGATGTTGGTTATGATGAAGTGGCATACCTCTACCTCTACGTGACGGATCATCTTCCTCACTGTAATTCGCTTCGCTTGCCGAATCTTTGGTGATTTCTGGAACTCCTATAAATAAATAGTAATGTATGCAAAATTTTAAAACTTTCAATAGAACTTGAATAACCTAACTTCAATAATCTAAATATAAGAAATCAAATTTTATAATAAGAATCCTTACCCATCTGGGACATGCTTTGTCCAGGATAAATTTCTTTATCAGATAAGTTTTCATCAGTCTCAATAATAACTTGGCCATGAGCGTCAACCCTAGTGCCTCCATGTCTTCTTATATGAGAAGGTACAGGAGTCGATGGATATCTTTGACCTACACCTCCTAAACGATGCCTACTCGGATCATCTGGTTGTCCGGTAGCGGTGGGTTGCGGTTGTCCTTGATCTTGCATGTGCGTAGATCCATGTTGCAAATGAGTCGCAGTTCCACCACGAAGAACACTACAAGGAATAGCGGTAGCGCAACTATCGCCCGATTGACTTTCCCTGCTTTTTGTCCTGACCGTGATGTGTTTCGGATTCAAACCCATAAGTTTGTGTATATCCACCAAAGCATGGTCACCGGTGGGGCTGTCTACGTCGGTGACCTTCTTTCCATCGGCATACACCGCGTAACCGGTGACGGCCGAACCGTTTAGGGCAACAGGCTGCCAGGTCACTAGCAAAGTGCCGTCCTGCGGTCCAGCCTCCACCTATCGCAAATATAATGTATAATTATTTATCGAATGTGATATCGATTGTAATATAGAAAAAAATATCAAAACAATTGTTAACCTGGATATCGACCGGAGGATCAGGTAATCCTTTGGGTAATGTTTTGAAATGGACATGACAGGCTAAATTATTTGCCGCTTGAGTATTTTGGTCCTCGAAATGCGTCGCCCTCAGATTTTTTGCTTTCACGGTTACCCTATAGATTGTCGAGGGTGCTAAACCGGTAATCGTGTGTCTATAAACACCAGGCTTCACCGTCCTAACCTCCACGTTATTCACACAAACCACGTGTTGATGATTGCTATTGCTCGGCATCCAAGATATGACTGCACTAGTGGCGGTTACGTTCGATGCTTTGACAGCAGTTGGACCCAAAGCGACATCTTTACCAATTACCATAGTACAAGCGGCATCACGAGATGTTCTTCTTGAGTGTGTCACTGAACGTACGCTTATTCTGTGTGGCTATATTATTAATTAAATGAAATCAAATAATCTGACAAACTTTTACGTTCAATTATGTACATCGTTATATAAATCTCGCACTTTCTTCTTTCGTGAAACTGATACGACTACAAATTGACATAAAACATTTTCCGTTCTATTATAAAAAATTATATTTCTCTGTCTATCTATATAGCTAATATCACAAACAAATATATCACTTTAAAAAATAACAATTTATTTTTTTTTTTTACGAACCCTAGTAGAATCAACTCCTTCGACCAACGCTCTGGTTCTCTCCGTTGCTTTGACAGTAACCTTCAACACTCCATCCACGTAGACGTGATACGACTCCAATTGATGAGTATTTTCTGGCGCCGTCCAACCGATTAAAACGCTCTTGTTCAACTGCCGCTCGAGAGTGAGGTGCTGTGGCGCCGGAACTAGGTCCGAAAACAGGTAGACTTCTTCAGGAAAAAAAGACAAGACAAGCCTAACTGTAGCTAAAAATCTTTCACTATCTAATTCTCTAAGTCCATCCAGCCTAAGTCCATCCAATACTCAACACAGTGCAAGATTCCGTTTACGTCTTTCATCAAGAAATTAGAATATTTACCTTAACTCTCAAATAGAGAGAAGAGACCATTCTTTTTAATCTCTACAAAAACAACAATAACATGCATATGTTCTACTTTCAAACGGCATTATTGAACAGCAAAGATTAATTAATAATAAAAATTATAATTAATAACGTAATAAAAATTATGTACTCTACAAGACAATTAATTAAATTTGTCTTATCTCGAGGAGCATAGAAACATAGAAAATATTGCATACATATGTGTATATAATATACAATACATATACCTTGTTGAATCACGTAAGAAGGGGTTATTGAGAAGAAGCATTCTATGTACTTGGAAGAGCTGCACGAAGATATGTTGAAACAAAAAAACTTAATACTACAATGTCATCATAAAATAGAAAATATTGATATCAACATAATTAATTTTCACAATTACAAATCGCTAATTATTAGAGGGTAATAAAAGTTTCGTTGTATAAATACTTATCAAGCATGGAGTTTTTTTACAAATTCGTTTAAACATTTAAATTAACTTAAAATTAATTTTAAATTATATTTAACATTTCGAATTCGTGAAGCAAACATTAAATAAATATTCTACCATTCTAAATACGATGCGACTATATATATTCATTAAAAAGAATAAATCACATATCGTAATTTTCACGCTGTTTACAATTATAAACATACTACATCTACTACTTTATCACGATCTACATGCTTGAAAATGAAAAAAAATCAAACATATAAAACGAAAACGTACTAACCTGGTGGCTCTTGTTCGTCCTCCTCCGCAATATTATCGAGCTCCGCGTATGCAGATAATTCGGCTTGTCGATTTCGATTACCTTCCTCTAGAGCCGCTAACTCTAAATCAATATC
>NW_006263862.1:23870-30856 GCF_000469605.1 Apis dorsata | reverse complement strand
AAAAAAAAAAAAAAAAAAAAAAAAAAAAAAAAAAGAAAAAAAAATAATTAGCCATGTCTCTGTACAAGAGGCGTAATAAAATTTATCCTAATAATCTTACATTGCTCACTTGGGGAATGTTAGTCGAAGCTGAATCATCGACGTCCCTGAGGCCAAGAACAGCTTGATGGAATTCTAATAAATCGTCACCGATCAATTTTTGAACAAAATTAGCTGGAACAAGACCGCGTCTACCGTCAAGAGTTTCCGCATCTAGGAAACCATCTTCGTCCGGTTGCCCCCACACAAGTAAATAATCACCACCTTGAACAGGCAATTCTGCTTCAGGATTCTCGTTTGGGGAATGCTGAAACGGCTCGTAAGTGAAACGAGCAATATAGACGTAGCACCGTCCTTTGCCGGGTATATCCAGCATATCCACTTGGCCCTCGGCCACCATATTGTCATTGGTCAGTCGATCTAAGGGATTGGAAAGTATACTACTAGGTATCTTTGGCATCTGCCTTGAGCCAAGAAAGTGATGGCCCGTCGTAGAGGGCGCTGTCGGCGAACTGGCACGTAAACTTTGTTGGATTTGTTGAATAATGGCTTGCTGCTGAAGTTGATTAGCTTGAGATTGCGCTGAAAGTTGTTGCATCGCTTGAAGGGGATCGCTTATCGCTTGTAACAAGCCTGTCGATGTGGTTCCTAAAATAAAAAAAAGAAAGATTTTAAATATAAATTTTTAGAAAAAAAAAAAAAATAAAATAACGAAATAAATATATGTGTGAAGAAAATTGTTTCCAAGGGAACAAAAAAAAAAAAAAGAATTTGATACCTGAAGACACGCCTGATGTGCCAAAAGCATTGGTCCCGACGGTAGAGTAGGTCGATCCGCTGGTAACGAAACTGCTCTGTACACTCGAGAAGGGAAGAGCGGATTGTGGTACGTTGGTAAGCGCGCCCAAAGTGGAATGAAAGCTGGTCGTCGAATAAGGTGGTAACGAGGACAACGTGGTTTGCGGGATACTCGTCTGTGGAACGGAAAAGTTGTGATGCGATAGTTGGGTACTGAAGCTGCCACCCGCTCCCGTACTATAAGTTCCATTCGGATGCGATGTAATGGATAAACTTGGATACGTCGTTGCCTGTATATATACACACACACACATACACAGATCGATATTAATTTCACGAATAATATGAAATATATACAAACTGATAAGAAAGATTTTATTTGACGAATAATCTAATAATAAATAACCTCATCCATACCTGTTGACTTCCATTCAATTGAAAACTTTGGCCGGTTTGTGTAGGCTGCGAATAATGAGGTATTATGCTTTGGCTAGATGATGTCAGGTACGTAGTAGAGGCCGGATGTTGCTGTTGTTGCTGTTGGAGCGGCTGCTGATAGGTTTGCGTATGCGGATAACTCTCCTGATACTGATTGCTCGTGTAATGGGTGTGCGTTTGTTGTTGCTTCTGTTGTGTTTGCAGAACACTTTGGGAATGCGTGCTCTGTAACTCGGTGTGGCTCAATTGAGGTTGCTGATACTGTTGAAGCTTTTGTTGGAAAACTGGTTGCGATTGGCTGGTCGAGAGCGATGGCGCTGGAGGTATTGGTTCGCTGTAGTAAGGCGGCCCATTTGGAGTCAATGGCGGACAACCAGGCATCATTGGCGTTAAGGGCATAGGTGAACCTGCGTACTGTTTCAAAGATTCCAAATCACTTTCATTTAAAGAAAGAAGAGATGAAAAGAGAGAAAGAGGGAGATAATAAAGAAAAATTATTTACATACATGACTCATCTGCGTTGGCATTCCTAGGCTCAGAGCATGTGGATGAGGTGGATGTTGATGTTGACCGAGATTAGGAAGATTTTCGGAACTGGATCGCAAAATACCCTGTGTGACCGAGGGTTGTTGCGTGGTAATGGTTCCTCTTGTATGATCCAAATCGTGTATCATTCTGTTTGCACTATTTGTAGATAATAAATAATCAAAATAATTAAAAAGAAATTGATTCAAAAGTCGAACAGATCAGGGAACGTACCTGTTATCCTGTTCTATCTTTGCTATTATTCTATCGATTTCAGAACCAGCCGGAGGCCAAGTGGTTGGAACCGAATGAGCAACCATAGGCCCTCTGCTTCGCGCGCGCCTAAGACTCGTTAATTCCAATGATAATTCTTCGTGTCTGACCATCTGTAACTCTGTCTTCTTTTCGAGCTCCCTTATTTTTGACTGCAGCGCTTCAACCGATTCCGGTCCTTGATATCGTCCTGCTATCTTTTCGCGTAATTGATTCTGTGCTTCTGCATGTTGACGCTCCAAATCCGCCTTTCGAGCTTCTGTTTCACGCATTTGCTGAAAAGATCAGATTTATCGGATCATCTTTTTCTTTATTTTTTAAAAATTTAATCTTCTTTTAGAAAGAAAATAATTATTACTCTCCAATAAATCATCAATCGCGAAATAATGGAAAGAATATATAAATGATTATTAATCGTGTATGAAGGAAAAAAGGAACACGAGTATCAACTATCGATATTAATTTGCATTATTTTTCTCGCGATATGGATTCAAAAAAATGTGAAAAATATGACCGTCAAGTTACGTTTAATATTTGTGGGTGAGGATAGGAAACCACCTTTAATAACCGGAAGGGACGCCTGGACGGGAGTATGATCCACGACGAGAATCACCCGCTCGATATTAATAATGAAAGAAGCCTTTGTATTCTGAATGCCTCGAAGGAAGGTTACCAACCGAACTTACTCGACACAAACTTGTTTGTTCCTCGAAAACCATCTAATAGTTAAAAAACTGGTCGAACCGCAAAAGGAGAGAAGAACAATATTGCTAAAATTTCTCTTGCAGGTTATCTTTTTTTTTTAATTAAAACGAATTTTTCCGCTCCGTTCAAAATTCGCTTAGAACATCAATATTTAATGGCTGACGAACACCTTGATAAACCGCTTCTCGTCGATCCTTGAAAATGATCTTAATGTCGATCTTAATCACACATTTTCACATATGATCATTACGTGCCCATTACATATTTCCATACGTAATTATTTATCTTGTTGTTGCACAAAAATGAAAATTTTTGTTTTGTCGAGTGAAAGAAAAAAAAAGTTTTAAATTTTCCTTAAATTTTCAAATTCCAAAATTGTCTAATGTTTCTGTTCGATCGTTATATAAACAAAAGAAAGAAACTTCAACTGAAAAAAAAAAAAGAAAATTAACACATCAAGTGCCTAAGATAGTGATTTCGAGAGAAGAAGGGGTAGAGAGGAGATGAAGTATAAATAATTTGAAAATTTGAAAAATTGGCGAGACTCACCTCGAGAATAGATTCAAGAACTGCGTCCTGCATGATGGTGGTTTTCGTGGAGGTGGTAATCCCGACAGCAGATCCGGTATCCTGCAGCTGCGGAGCCTGAGGTGCCGTGGAAGCGCCACCTCCAACACCACAGCACTGCAACATCCCTGAAGTCTGAAACCCTCGCCCGTCTTTATCACGGCCAGTCCCTATCGATCTACCGTGTATCTAGGAGCTATCTTAATTAATTGGCGGCTTTTGCGGGGCCTGCCAGGCTGCACACGACGATCCCACGATTAGGCGTATTCAATTCTCTGGATGCGAAAAGGAATTCTTTTTTCATTGCGCCCCCACGATACCCTCAGCCCCCTTAGGTATGTGAATCGACTGAAAACAGCCGGTTACTCTTCTTGCACGTACAACCGTGAAAAAAGATACTTTTCGCATTCAACCCTCTGTATACCGTATAACAACAACGGCTACTACAGTATATCTCTACAATCCTATAGAATATTTCTCTTTTCTATGTTGAACAATATATTAATCGATAATATATATTTATTGGTTGATATATAGAGGATTAAACGGAAACAAGAATCAGCATGCCAACATTCGCCGCGCTCTATAAAAATCATGGCAACGTTGCAACGATTTCGCCGATAATGGCACACGTGCGCGTTCTCCATTATAATTATCGTGATTGCACGTTCTATTGGTTTAAAAACGTTCGACGCACATAAACCGTAACCGGGCGAACTCAATAACGAATTACAGATAACCCTGCCTCTAAATGGGAGAAATTCAATCAACGAGATTACTGGCAACAGGTTCTTCGGAATGTTTTGATCAAAATATATCTGATACGATCGAATATCGGCCTTTGTTATTACGTTCGAACGTAATAAGTTCAAGAGCATTACAACAAGTTATGTGTTAAATTTAAGTTTGACGTATGTCGCATTTGTATGAATGAATGTAAAAAATTCTCGAAGAAAAAAATCTTTTTTGAGGTAAATATTATAGAATATGAGTTATTCTTAATTTTTAAAGATAAAAAAAAATAAACACTCATTCATCTGTTTAAATAATTAGATTAAATAGATTTTTTCTTGCATCAATTTTGAAAAATAAAGTTAAAGTTAAATTAAAGGTTAGATTTTATTGATAAAGTAACAAAGTTAAATTATAATTAGAAAAGAAATGCGAATACTACGATGAATAAATTTTAAAATGTAGATGTAAATTAATGTAATAAAAGTGAAATATGAAAATAAAATATTCGTAGAGAAAATTCAAAAGTAAGAGGAGATTTAAAATCATTTATCGATAGAATTTAACGAAATATATAATATTTTCAATTATTTTAATCTATTTTTTTATATCATCTTGCAATATATTCAATTTTAATCAAATCTTATTAAATTTATTTTTTGAATCAATTTTAATAATAATATCCATATGCTTTATTCGAGATTGCGAGATAATAAATACATGTTACAAAAAAAAGTAGTTTCTATTCTTCGAGTAATCTATAAATAATCTGCAAATATGTATCATCTTTCAAAACAATTCATCTTGTTTTCGATAGCGGAAGTTAAGAAATTTATTTAATTTCAATATGATGACAACAGCTCAATTTTACCGGTTCTACGTTCGAATAATCCAATCACAGTCAGAAGGGACATTTTAATCCAGAAAAAGTCGAACGCAAATATTAAAACTATAAGATATATATAAGAAGCAACCGATATCTAGTTATAATATACATAAGTATTATTCAATAAAATCTCCTTCCTTTTATTTTATATCTTTTAATTCGTGTACACAATATTATTTAATGTAATTAATTATCTTTAGAAATTCGAAGAATTTATTATACCAATTTAATGAAATAATATATACGATAAGCACAGATATTAATTTGAAAAATATTTATTAATTTTCAGGTATGAGGAAATCATCGTTTTAGAAACGAATATATATTTTATCCGGCAAGAAATATGTTTCAACTTGCTCATGATACGCAAGTCCAATAGAAACGATAAAGCTAAAGCGCAGAAGTTAGCAGCAAAAAGGCAATAAAACTTAATTCATTGAAATAAAAGAAGAATAATGTTTAAAAATGGAACACGATGAAAATAAGAGTTAATGAGTTAATTTGAAAATCGATTAGAGAAAAATAGAAACAGGATAGAGAAGAATAGATAATCACGTATAAGAATATATCGAAAGAGCGGACCAATGACTTGGCCTTTCAAAGGAAAGACACTTGTTTTAAGCTGCTTGAGACATGATAAAAATTTCAAAAGGGAAACAAATGAAAGTGACCTCTCGACATTCGGTCGCTGGAAAAGGAAGAGTTGGGGGCGGTAGTTAAACAGAAGGAAGGAGAGATTCAGAATGAGTTTCTGTCTATGAGTACGGGTCGAGTGGCACGGCACTGCTTATTGATCTCACTACCAATGGTACGTAGTATACATATACACCCGGTGCGCACGGGACATCACTGCACGGCAATACGTAATATATCCACTAGCACTATGAACTGCCTATTGCCATCACCACGAGTAACAGCTATATACGTCGACACAACTAACAGAATATGTTTTTTTACGATATGTCATACCAATGACAACCGGTCACCACCGTTGTCTCTGTTTCCTCACTGACACTTCGTTTCTTACGTTATTTTCCTCACTAGGCCACGTTTTTAACATTCCTTCATTTCCTTACTTATTTTATATTATAATACGAAACACGTATGTATTTATTTTTCTGTAAGTTGCAACGGTACCGTGTGAACATTCTATTCTTTTTTTTAATTCGTATAAAATTCGAATGTGAAATCTTTTTTTTTTTTTTTTTAATCACATGAATCTCATGAAATCTCATGAAAATCTCTTTTTTTTTCTTCACTCTTATATATATATATATTTGCACTTAAGCACTTATATATTATCGTAACGAATTTCTCTGATTTTTCTTTAAGCAAAAACACATACGCGCAAGTACTCTTCCATTCTCTTCCACTCTCTCTCTCTCTCTCTCTTCTCTCGCTCTTTCTCTATTTCTATCTCCCTTTCTTTCTCTCTCTCACTCTCTCTCATTTTCTTACTTTTCAATCAAAACTAACAAACTTCTATTTTCTTTCTTTTTCTCTCTTCCATTCAATCTTATATAAACTCTCGTACTGGCTGTTCATGATGCTTGCTTTCGTTTCTTTCACGAGATGCACGACACTTACGATAACCGAGTCGAAGGGATTGTGGCAGGCCAGGGCTGCTGCTGCTGATGAGCGAACTTCACGGGACTCGCGAGCTTTTTCACTCGGCTATCATCCCGTACAAGCTCCAAGATCTGCTCGGCCGTGGAAGGCAGGCGGCAGGGCTGCTGGAAAACGGGGGAGGAGGTATATTCGCTCGCCCACCGGAGAAAGGGGCAACGAGTGGGGGTAGACACGGGTCTGGCGGGAGTATAGTTACTTAGAGGGGATAGAGGACCGGGAAAAAGAGAGAAAGAGAGAGAGAGGAGGTAGGGGTGCTGTCACTGGAAAAGCAGCCAGGGGTAGGAACTCCCGTCACCACCAGATATGGGTCACTTTACGATCGATACCGATATAGAACCCCTTCAAAGCTAGGGATCACGAACGATCGCCTACGTCATTTTTACTTTGATATAGC
>NW_006263862.1:14165-23541 GCF_000469605.1 Apis dorsata | reverse complement strand
AATTAAAAAAAAAAAAAAAAAAAAAATAAAGATACTTCTGTGATGATATTAACTTAAATTATAATATTGATGATTTTCTGAATACAATTTCGAAAAATATAGTTTTAATTAGGGAAAATTAAACATGGCGTATTACAGCTAGCTCGAAAATTAATACATACACCTTGAAAGTCTAGTGACTTTATAGAAGAGTTTATCTCATAGCTACATGGGGATGTAGCTTTTATAAAAGACCAATCAATACACGTAAGACAATCCACCGATCTTTCTCTCCCTTTTTATTCTTTCAACTATCTTTCTTACTCTTTTTTTTTCTCTTCTTATACACTCTCCTTGTTACTCCTTCCCCTTTTGACTTTCCTCTCCTCTATTTATCCATCCTCTCTTTCCACTCACCTATATATATGTAATATGCTTATATTCACTATATTCTTCTGTCTCTGTGTTGAATCTATTTTCTCTTTTTATTCGTCATTCCGTATATTTGTCTTTCATTTTATTTTATTTTTGAATGGCATAAACATCATCTAGCGTGGGCATAAATATCATCCAGAATGGATGGAAAAAAAAGATAAAAAAAAAATCAAGTTTTGTAAAATTTTAAATTTATTAATTATTAAAATTTTTTTCACTTTTTTCTTTTCTTTTTTATTTTTGGAATTCAATATAAAACCCTTAATATTAGGAAAAAATTCTTTTCGAAAGCCATTGTATTTATATAACATACAAAGTAATCATATTAGTCTTATTAAATTCACACGATATATATTTTATAAAACATTATTTCATATTATTATATATTTATAACTTATAGTATTGTACAATAAATTGCAATGTGCGAAATATGAAGTTATCGATATACATATTTAAATATCAATAATGACATCAAGAACTGACTTACGTAGTTGGTATCCAATAGAAAAAAATATGAGAGCAAGAACCTCGTGATAGGCACGGCCCTGACAGAAGCGCAGGCGTCCTTGCGATTGAGTGACGTCATGAGTCTAAGGCACGGGGCGTTATACGCTTATCAATGAACGTACGACGCCTACGGCAGATACCTGTTTTCTAGTAACTAACACCCTCTCTTACCCGCTCTATCTTTGCACCCCATACAATTTATCCTTCGCTCAACTATGATTTTATAATCGATTAAATGTCAATTTAAAAAAATTTTTTTAAATATTCATTATCCATGTTTTTAAATCATTGCATTTTAATTTTGTACATATTCTTCTCATTTGCAACATAAATACACAAACATATCTTACTCATTGAGTAATTTGATCTCAAATCGATTGCGTACTATGATTTTATTTGAATTGAATAGAAAGAGGTCAAATATATGTATATTGTTTGAACTTTTTATACATTATGGTATACATTACAATCATATTTTATAAAAATAGAAATATTTTTTGATTTTTTGATAACAAATTTGTACTGAAATATTTTCGTTTTTATCTTTTTCCTCTTTTTATATTGACTTTGAATATTAAAATTGAATATAATTAAAAATATTTTTTATATTGTACTATTAATTTTTCTCAATAAATTTTTAATAATTATGCATTCCTTTACAAATGTATAATTATACTAATTAATTTTTTATTTTTTTTTTTCATATGTTTTTATATTTTTCGTTCATTCATCATTTGCTTTTTCATAATTTTAATGATTTAAAATTATGATATTCATTTCATTATTTTGAATTTCAGAAATTAATCAATGATATAAAATAATTATAATACTTAAAATTTTATTAAAAGTATTTAATTATCTTTAATATATATTTATATTGTAACAATTGTAGAATTCTATCATAAACAAACTGATTCAACTTATGTTATTTTCTCTGATAATATAAAGCATTCTTTTTAATGTTAAAATAAATATGTTTTAAAAAATGTTATAAAATGATTTATATTAAAAATAAAAAAAATTAAATATTTTTAATTTTTATTAATTAATAAATATCTATAAGAGGAAGCAAATATTATATATTTTTTCTAAAATATAAAAAAGAAGCTTTAAAGTATTTTCTAAATATAGATTATTACAAGATGATATTTGCAATTAAACATCTAAATAAGCAAATAATACTTAGGAAAGTAAGTATATACCGTCCTGTAACGTACGATTTCGTGTCCTTTTCTGATTCGTCAACGCTAAGCGCTGCATTTGCTTCACCTGTATTTAATCAAGCACATTGTACTGTAACATTTGAGGTTATTTTCAAGCAGTAACTAGAAGAAGAAGTTCAATATAACTATTCGGCTCTTTTTACATTTCTCTTCTTTTAGTTACATTTATATATGACCGGTTGCCAACTTTATGAAAACGTGCGATAATCAAGAAGTTGGTTAATACGTAGCGCACATCGCTATAAAAGAATTGTTTTTACTAAATTATCGTTTCTTGAATGATAAGAAACATCTAAAAAGTTATTGATAGTTTCCTGCCAGTTATAACATGCTCTCATCAATTGTAATATTTCTTATTATTGGAATTGCGGCTGCTGAAGACTGCAAAGGATGTGTTTCTCTGGATTCTTATTCCTTTGACAAGGTATTTTATGAATACATCAAAAATGATAAAAAAAAAAAATAATTTTAATTCTTGAATTAATAGGCTTAAAAAGTAATTATTTGAAAATAAACAAAAATCAGTTATTTTTTTAAGTTTCTTTGTTCTTTTTATCTTGTTGATTAGATAATTTGTTGCCATGGTTATAAGACGCTTAGTTACGTCATATACATGTCTAATATATATATGTAAAATATAGAAATTTATATAATAGAAATTATATATATTAATACGTATGAAAATATTATATTTATACATATTATGTTTTTTTTTTTAATACAAAACGAATAATAAGTATTATTTTGATTAATAAAAAACATTCGCTTGTTATAAATGTATTATTGATTTAAATATTTATTATAGCAAGTTATTGTATAAATATCTAATAATATTGTAATGTTCATAATATAGGTGGTACCGAAATTCAAAGCTGCAATTGTTAAATTTGATGTAGCATTTCCATATGGAGAAAAACATGAACAATATGCGCAAATAGCCGCCGCAACAAAAGATTCTCATGATTTGTTAGTAGGTGAAGTGAGAGTGAAAGATTATGGCAATAAAGACAATTCTGATCTTGCTACTCGATATAAAATAAAGTCCGAAGCTTTTCCCGCTATTCTTCTATTTCTTCAAGGAAAAACAGATCCTATTCAGTTCGTTGCAGAAAAAGAAACTGATTTTACCGCGGATAATATAAAACGATTTGTTAAAACAAAGTCTGGAATATATCTTGGTTTACCCGGTTGTGTGGAACAACTTGATAGACTTGCTGAAGAATTTAGGACTAGCGGAGATTCGGAAAGAAAGGTAATATTATATTATATATATAATTTATATTTATATACGTGTCTATATATATGTAAATATATATATATGTACATACATATATTTACATATAAATAACAGTTTATAAGTTATAATTATTTTTTTTATATTTTTCGTAGGAAATATTAAACAAAGCTAAAGTCTTTGAAGAAACATTACCCGAAACACAACGCGCTGCGGCAAAAGTTTACGTTAAAACTATGGAAAAAATATTAGAAAAAGGAGATGTTTTTGTTCAAACAGAACAAACAAGAATAGAAGGCATATTAAAAGGGAAATTATCAAATGAAAAGAAACGTACAATGGAAGAAAAACGTAATATCCTTCATTCTTTCTTATACAGAGATGAATTATGAAGAAATTATCATATTATAGTATTATTAAATTTTGTTATGCATACTTTTGTAAAAATAGTATCATATTGAAATTGAATAATCATTTTCAAATCCAATATTTTACATTAATTTTTTATATTATAAAATAACAAGAAAAAGTTGAAGATGTCAATTCTTACTTCAAATCATTCCAATATCTCTACAATTTGTAATGCAAAGCTGCAATTTATAATAGTTGTAAAAAATTGGAAAAATATTTAAAAGGAATAAAATATTTAAAAAACCTATTTCAAATTTTAAAAACAGATATCCTCCTGTAAACATTCAAATTTTAATATTATTTTAATTTCCATGAAATGCGCATGGATATATAAAAATATATATTATAGAAGATATTTAAAAAAATTTAATAAAATTATAACCAAGTAAATTTTCAAACATATAGAATTAAACAGTTGTTCTACTTTTTAATTTCTTATTCCTGTCAGATTCAATATGTGTTAACTTCTTCATCATAGTATAAATGCTAAAATATTCTTCATTAAGAAATCACAGACAACATATAACGATTGTATAAATATTGAAAATTTGTTTAACTCATCTATTAACGTTGTTGTTAAAATATTTCCCTACATTAAATTCACTGATCAAATATTAAACATATGCATAGATGTATGTTTATGTTGGAATGTGCATTTATAAATAACATCTCTAATTCAGAGATGTAAATTTTATTTTTACTTTTTCTCATCCTCAACTTGCAATTGCTCAAGTCCTTTAGACACTTTGTCCATACTTTCTTCATCTTTTACTTGTTTCTCAGAAGCTTCCACTTTTTCATTATCTTTAATTTTTAAATCTCCTTCAGCCAATTTATTTTGTTCTTCATTATCAGTACTTTCACTATAACTTACATCACTAGAAGGTTCACTATCACTCTCAACATGTTTTTCTTCTGTATTATTTTTTCCAGCATATATCTCGCATTCAGATCCTACTATCTTCTTTGCTTTTTCAAATGCTTCTTTCCAAACAGTTGCATCTATAATAATTAGTATTATTAGTTATTATTAGTTATTATTATACAATTAATAATTAGTATTTAAAATCATGTTTTCTATTTATATTTATTCATTAATAATATATTTACTTTCTGCATTTGCAAATCTTATAGCAAGTAGCTCTGGCTTAAGTTGTTCATCTGCATAATCAGCAAGTACACTCCATACCCATGCTCTATCACTACCACAATTAGGTTTCAATTCCATCCAAGGAGTTACAAAATGATTAGCACAAATTTTAAGTGTTTTATCTCTACGCATTACAACTCTTACTGTATTTTTTGTTTTATGTCTTAATAATTTTACTTCTCCAGTACCACGTTCTTTCCATTCTGCTGGATTATTAGAAGAATCATAACGATATAATTTTGCTCTCCTATAAATAATATAAATATATAATAAAACTTATAATATATACATATGTTAGTAATTCATAAAAGGATAAGAATTTACATTTTTATCATTTCAACTTCATCTTCCTCATTGTTGGAAACTTCTATTAATGGCAAAGAAATTATTGGTTCAAAATGTACATCTGCTTCATTGTTATCTTCATCATTATCTTGAGCTTCACAATTAGCACTCTTTACATCAACATGATCTCCATTTATCTATAAATTAATAAAAAATAATTTATAGATTTAAAAATATAAAAATATAAAAAATTATGTAATCGAAAATTCTATTATTTCTAATTGATAAAAATAAAATATTTTTCAAGCGAAATGAAGATACATGAACGATATACTATTTTGTTTCTAAATGGACGCGACAATATAACCTATAGCGTCATTTGAAAAATTTTAATTAAATAATTATAATAAATTTATTTATTAATACACTAATAACAATGATATGGGATTATAAAAAACAAAATATTATATTTACCACGTTTTCTGGCATTTTTTATCAGTTTTGAAAAAGAAATTATACAATCACTTAATAAATACCGCCAATTCAACCTGTTTAATAGTAAACCGTGATATTGTATAATAGACCTCCATGATAATTCATAGGTATATGTTTAAGACATTTACAATCATTGTTTCCTATTATATAAAAAGTACATGTCGAAATATTTTTAGATTTTTTATTTAAATAAAATTACTTATAAATGTATAGTTTACGAATTTATTAAAATAAATATTTCAAAAAATAAGATAACTTTAAATGATATGGGGAATTTAACAATAAATTTTACCACAAAATTTCCCTATATTTAGTTTCATTTATATTTGTGTTTACTTGAAACCACACATGAAACAATTATTTTAATATATTTAATTATTTCTAATTGTTATATAAATAAATTATTTAATAATTGAAATAATTTTTTTATTGAAAGTTATAATTTCATTAATTAATATCAGAAAATATCAGAATTATGAATTTTTCTTTTTTTATAAAATTCACAAATTCAGTATATGCACATATTTACGAATATGTACGTATTACGTTCGATAAATCGACCGATCGAAATTTATCGAATAAGAAGAGCTCGAACTTGTAGAGGGGGTAAAAGGGAGTGGAGTGCGCGGTTGTCCGGGCGGCCATTGCGGGTACATTGTCCGAAACCGCGAATGCAATTGAGTGCTGTGTGCCACAGTAGTGAAATCCACGAAAATCAAAGGTCATCCCTAAAAGAAGGTACTCCGTGTAAAGCCCGGGACGCGCACAAAACCACGGCCCGATGGCTGAATCTGATAAACTTAATATTGACAACATCATAGCTCGGCTCTTGGAAGGTAAAGCTACTTATTTGCCCTCCTTGAGGGGGGGTGTAATGAGACAAACTGTCGCCCGCGTCACCCTTTGTTATACTTTTTCCATACATGTATTTTACAACTCGGATGAATATTTTTTCGAAGATACTATGTCTTTTATTTTTTTTAAACTATTTTTTATCTTCTTCTACTTATCTCTTTTCTTTGATCGATTACGCAATTTTCTTTAAATATAACTGATTTGAAATATTCTAAATGAAGTAGCAGTTGCTTGTTTACATAAAATAAGATTAACACTGCGTAATAGAAGTTATTAATTTTCGAACATTTTTGTCAGCATTTTACACGATTACTGCCACATATCTTGACGTTTTTAATATTGTCTCTCTTTTTTTGTATTGTTTATTGTTTATATATTCAAAATATATTAATAAATGAAATTATCTATTGGAAAATTTGTTTTAAAATTTTCAGTATTACCGTTATAAAGAAAAAATTTAATTCCTTATTATAAACAAGTAAACGAATACATACATTAGATATTTAATTTATATTTTTTAATATAATAACTATTATTTATTTCTTTTTTAAAAGATTATATTTTTAATAGTATATTAATTATTATTACTTAAATTAAGTTAAATAAATTTTAGTATTTGTTTATATGTTTCAACTGATGGAATTAAAGAATAAATTAATAATAATAATAAAAATTATAGAAGATAAATTTGATCAAAGCAAAGAAACTTTAATCTTTTAGTGCGTGGAGCCAGGCCAGGAAAAAATGTTCAATTGACAGAAGGAGAAATAAAAGGACTCTGCTTGAAGTCACGTGAAATTTTTCTATCGCAACCTATTCTGTTAGAACTTGAAGCACCACTTAAAATATGTGGTAAATTTTAATTTTGTTTTATAATTTAAATCTTATGTTTTTGTTTAATTATAATATAAATATTTAAAATTATTTTTAAGGTGATATTCATGGTCAATATTATGATTTATTACGACTATTTGAATATGGTGGATTTCCACCAGAAAGTAACTATCTATTTCTAGGAGATTATGTTGATAGAGGAAAACAGTCTTTAGAGACAATTTGTCTCCTTCTTGCCTATAAAATCAAATATCCTGAAAACTTTTTCTTACTTCGTGGAAATCATGAATGTGCATCCATTAATAGGATATATGGATTTTACGATGAATGTAAGAAAATACATTTAAATATAATTTATTATTTTGAAATATATAAATATTAATATTTACATAATCTAATATTTACTTAGGTAAACGACGTTATAACATTAAATTATGGAAAACATTTACGGATTGTTTCAATTGTTTACCCGTCGCAGCAATAGTTGATGAAAAAATATTTTGTTGCCATGGTGGCCTTAGTCCAGATCTACAAAATATGGAACAGATCAGACGTATCATGCGACCAACAGATGTACCTGATCAAGGCTTATTATGTGATTTATTATGGTCTGATCCAGACAAAGATACAATGGGTTGGGGAGAAAATGATCGTGGCGTATCGTTTACATTTGGAGCTGAAGTCGTTGCCAAATTTTTACATAAACATGATTTTGACCTCATATGTCGTGCCCATCAGGTACTTGTAATATACAATATTTTTAGTTTTAATATATTATTTATTAAAATCTTATTTTTTAAATCTAATTATTCAATTTCATGAGATATTAATAATTTATAAATTATGATATTTATAATTTTGTAATCTACTAATTAAAAAATTGAAAAATTGAAAAATTGAAAAAAAAAATTTTAGGTAGTAGAAGATGGTTATGAATTTTTCGCAAAGAGACAGTTAGTTACCTTGTTTTCGGCACCAAATTATTGTGGCGAGTTCGATAATGCTGGAGCTATGATGTCCGTAGATGAAACTCTAATGTGTAGTTTCCAAATTCTAAAACCAGCCGACAAGAAGAAATTAACGTATGGAGGCTTGAACGCAAATAGACCAGTGACACCTCCGCGAGGTGGTGGAAATAACAAAAGCAAGAAGAAGTGAAGTCCTTAGATTTGTTTCTCATCTTTTTTTTTTTTTTTTTGAATGCAATGTTTAGAACTTTAAAATAACTCCCTTAAAACCCATAGTCTTTTAAGACATTAATTTCCTGTAAGAGAAAAGATGTTATTGTTATTATTTCTCCTAGTATCGCTATTACTATTATCAACGCTATTACCATATTATTTTCGAATTTATTCTTGTATTCCGCTCATACATTAACGATCACATTTTAAGTAAAAAAGAAAAAAGAGAAAAAAAATCTGGAGGGGCATAGTTTGCTAAGCGAAAAAAAAAAAAGTTCATTAATAGAACAGTTTAAACCAAAAGAAAAAAGAAGTTATTAAATGAGTGTCTATAAAGAAATTAAAATAAATTCAGTTACTCAAGATTATAGACTAGAAATTCGTCACAGCTATTATGAAATTCTATTAGAAGAATATATTATTCCAAACTGTAAGGAGACTTCCTGGCACGTTCATTCTTGATTCTTTGCTTAATATTTTCCTCGATGTTTTTGTAGAATAAACAATTTAGAGATCATTTGCGATATCACTGATTAAAGAATATGGCATGGTACAATTGATACAATTTAAGAGGCAATTTTATTATGCCATTCCTTGCTTCGATGGCATGCATACTTACCTTATCAATGAGATTATTAATATATACATAATATCGAATATAGTGGTTTTTGACGAATATTTTAAATGTGATACGTAAATTTGGCTTTATTACATTTATTCTGTAAATTGCACAAAATTTGTAAGTGACATACAGATACGACTTTCGTAAAGAGACCGTTTTTGTAGA
>NW_006263862.1:12608-13925 GCF_000469605.1 Apis dorsata | reverse complement strand
AAAAAAAAAAAAAAAAAAAAAAAAAAATACAGAATGTTTTAGCTGTTCAGTGGAAATCAATTTCAATGAATATTTTTAAAAAACAAGAAAAGAAAATAAAAGATAAAAGACTTATGAAAGAATATATGTATATAATATTTATATATGCAAATATAATTATGTATATATATATATTCTTTACTTACACCCTGTATGCCAGAATAAATTTACGACATATATAAAAGTATTGTATTCGTGAAGTTTCACTGGATTCTTCATGATGTCATCGTGGTTACTAATTTCTGGGAGGAAATTATAGAGCTAATTTAAGAATAGGCTGTAAATGTGTATAATGCAAGTAGCAAAGTTATGCATATGTATGTATACATAAGATTCAAAAAAACAAGGAATATAAGAAGAAACCCCGATTTGTAAGGATTTTATCATAAAACGTTCCCCTAAAAACATTAACGGTCCCTTTTTTGAGAATAATTTCACTAATTTCATGCACATATATATTTATATTTTGTTATCAATCTTGTTCATTCTCTTGACACGTTTTTTTCTCGTGTATCATGTATGTAGATCATAGAAAACTATTTTTCAGTGATGTCACAGGTACGAATCGTATATAAGAAGAAATCATTATAAGATTACTGTTCTGTAAAAATCAGCGCAACAAACACCTATCATGTCTGCCTCCCTTGTACTTGTACATTAATTTCTATCTTATAAATAAAATTCACGAAAAAAACATTCATTCACCATTTTTTGTTCTCATTCATATTCTAACATATATCTATCGATTGAGCCTTTGATATACATATTCATACTTAGATAGAATCATCCTAATCTTTAATTTTTTCACCTAACTTTTTGTACATATATTTAATACAATATATATATATATATATTTAGAATCCTATTGGTACTATTAATAATGTTGCGAGTAATATCGAATAAAATTCATATTTAATTGTACAATTTTATCCATTTTCAACGAAATACACTATTTAATTATTTTTTCGTATTCTTTCGATATTTTAACAATTTACGATTAAATCGGTTTACGAGTTTAGTACAATGTCAAAATAACAAATACATGTACATATATAATCTCGAACTTCTCGATCGAATATAAGAAGATATTCGAAATTTCTTATATATAATTGACATTATTACGTATAAAATATAAACATAAAAAAATCTTAAAAATAGATTCTTAAATGAATATTTATCTTTTAAAATTAATAATAGAATTAAAACGTTATCTTAAAATAAATAACAAAACTATATACACATATATACATTTATCGATTACAAGAATTAAAAATATAA
>NW_006263862.1:11640-12235 GCF_000469605.1 Apis dorsata | reverse complement strand
AAAAAAAAAAAGAAAATTTTCAATTATCAAAGAATAAAATTTTTCCGGTAAATTCTTAAATTTTCTTTCAAAATTAGCTTTAAAAAATACAACAAACTTTAACTCAAAGATTACATAGTAAAATCAATCGAATCAATGAAAACGATTATAGAAATCGAATTGTAGATCGATTAAATTAAATTCTGAAATCAATTATTGAAACGTTTGCTCGTTTACAAAGAAGAAAGAAGGGAAGATATATAGACAACATTGAAAGAGAAAACTTAACACTTTTCATTATCCCGTGTACGGGATTATCGTTATTCCAAATGAACTCTGTGAAGTAACACCTAGCCACAAGGTACGCGAGATCCGTGCCTCGCCCCTGAGGAACGGTGCGCTACGTTCTACCCCCGTGTGTTTCGTCCCCGTCCACGAAGACTCCGCCTTTTGGCACGGGATTCGGAGGAAGAGGATGTACTCGTGTACCATCCCGTGAACGCGAGTCGGTTCTAGCGTGGGTGTCCGCGTGGAGGAGGATCTTCGGGAGACCCCTCCTCCCTCGTAAAAACTTTCCCTTCCTTCCGATCCTTCCTCCTCCTCCTCCTCTAGCGAG
>NW_006263862.1:9071-11472 GCF_000469605.1 Apis dorsata | reverse complement strand
GGGTACAGATCGGAGAGTGATGTACCGATGATAAGCCACGAGATGTAGTCGACTCGGGGGAGTTCTTTCTGATTCATCCGATGCCCCGCGTTTCTCGCCGCGGCTTTAAGCCTTGTCAGCGTCCGGATCTCGAGGTGAGGACAAGCCCTGTTGACGAGAGGTGTGAGATCCCGTCGTGAGATGTCGAGCAACCTCTGATATTCGCCCAGGATCTCGAACCTCGCTGATTGCCTTGAAACGCTTAATGAGCGGTCACGAAAGATAAGCATTCTACGAATCTCCGTTCGCCGATTTCCTTTTCTTTTCTTTTTCTTTTTTTTTTTTTTTTTTTTTTTTTTTTTTTTTGCCACTCCTCGGTGTTTCGAGTACAAAGACAAACGGTTTTGCATCTCTTGCGGTATTTTCGCGCGCCCGATTGTTTTATGCGAGTCGAAGAGTTTAGTTCCGCCCCCCCTCCTCCTCAGGAAGGAAAACAGTGTCTTGGCCGAGGAAAGAAATGAAAAAAGATTGTACAAGTGCTTGAAATTGTTTTGTTGTGCTTTTGTGAAAGTTTTTTGTTACTCGTCGAGTAGTGATCAAAATTGTGCGCGATCAAGATCGCGAAGAGGAAGTTTCTTTCTTTTTTTTTTTTTTTTTTCTTCTAAATAAAAATCTCCGAAAATATATATATATATATAAATTTTTAAACGTTATTACGATTATATTAAAGTAAAAGTTTTCGATTTCGAGTAAATAAATAAGTTTATTATTAATAATTATTAAAATAAACGGACAATCATTTCATTGATGCGACTCGAGAATATAAAAAGATGCAACAGCAATATGATCAACGACACGATATCACCGCTGATTGTTGTTACCAACAATGGATCTCTCATCATCAGAGCCAGCACGGTCAACCCGTGACGAATTTACCGTCTCCGATGCAACAAATGGAAGGTAGTTTCATTGTGCGCGTTCCTTCGAAATTTCCCCCCTTCTCCTTTAATTAATCGTTATCATCGTTTATTTAGCATGTTTACAATCGGCGGGAAGGGTGAAGCGATCCCGCAGCCCGAATCTGTCGAAGGGATCGTTGACTGCCCAACCAACGAATTCCACTCCCGTCTCCTCGTCGGCCGCCGTCGAGTCCCAGCGCAACGATAGCAACAACAACAATCATCATCACGGCGATCATCATCCGACCGAGAACGGCGCGAATTCGTCGGAGGAGATTTGCTCGAAGAGGCCTCTTCACCCCGCCCTTGTAGGCGCCGGGGCCGCCCTCGAAGCGAAACCACTTTGGGAAGAGTTTCATCAATTGGGGACGGAAATGATCGTCACCAAGGCTGGAAGAAGGATGTTTCCTACTTTCCAGGTATTAACCCTTTCACCGAGCGAAAAATGTGCACGGCACTGCGAGAAAGATCGTTGCGGATCGACCTCGGTGTTTATTGAAAAAAAAAAAAAAAAAAAAAGAAAAAAAAAAAACTTTCCTCGAAACGGGATATTTATAACTTCTAAACACGCTCGCATTTAATTACACTTTGGAACTCAAATAACGTTACGGAATATAATAATAATAATAAATGTCAATAATGGTATTGCGAGGAAACAAACGATAAAAACAAAATACCGATGCAACTACGTCTCGAGAGAAAGATAGTCGATAAAGAATAATTCGAGTCGCTCGTTATGCGTATTATGGTCGTCAGTGGTATTTTATGGAGAGCGTATTATAAGAATAAAAGTTTGCTTCTATAATACGTATATATAAATGTATAAATATTTAATACTTGCAGTGTCGATTCTTCGGATTGGATCCCGCCACCGATTACCTCCTCGTCATGGATTTCGTACCCTGCGACGACAAGAGGTACAGATACGCTTTCCACAGCAGCGCTTGGGTGGTTGCCGGCCGAGCCGATCCGGTCTCGCCCCCGAGGATTCACGTACACCCTGACAGCCCCGCGAGCGGAGCTCACTGGATGAAGCAACCGGTCTCCTTCGATAAGTTGAAACTCACCAACAATCAGCTCGACGACAATGGGCACGTAAGTTGATGATTTAATAACCACGATTACGATATTTTTTTTTTTTTTTAAATTTATTAAATTTCGTCGAGAAATGTTATGGAAATGTTTCTAAAATATTAAAATCGATCTGGAAATCGATTTGAAACAATGGTTTTTAACGCGTTAAAAATAGAGAAACACCTGGGCAATAAAATAGAACGAGGGACAGCGAGAGAAGTTTTCACGGCGGTATCGCGTTCCATGTGTTTGTCGTTTACGGACGAGTTCGCCTTAATTGACCTGAGATACGAGCCTGCCTACCGCGAGCAATTACAACGGTGGAACCTACACGTTGTTAATTTTTATGAGATAATTCGTCTTTTAATGTCTCGTCCTTCCTTCTCTTC
>NW_006263862.1:0-7956 GCF_000469605.1 Apis dorsata | reverse complement strand
ATATATATATATATATATATATATATATATACGCAGTTTTTTTCGAACACGTTCGAATCGAGCGAGGAAAAAAAGTATTCGCGATCGAATGAACGTTTTTGAACGAAGTTAAAAAAAATTAATGTTGAATGGATATACCGGTTACAAAGTACGACAATGAGATATGGTTCCATTAGAAGCTATTATAGTCTTACGAGTAATTAGTAGCAATAATTGTTTTAACACGTTCCTCAGATTTATGCCTTGTTGGCAGATGGAACATTATCGCGTGGCCAACGAGTCATTGACTCCGTACTTCTTTCAGAATCCTTTCCGTGATAAATGGATATAATTTCAGGAATAAAATCACGATCAAGGCGGGAAGGCGATTCGACAAATCGGTTGTTTCATTGATTCCCACGTACCTGCGTGCACTGGTAGACTGTTTAAAGTTGCGATCGCTAATATCAGAAGTCTATCATTAGCTTTAGTCGTATTTCTACACCGAGCACACCTCTCACTTTGTATACTCTTTAGATCTTCTCTTGTCCGCGCCTTATTAATCCTGTTCTCCTGTCGCCACGAAGAACGCCAATGGAAACTGTACCGCACCGTAAAGTAACGTAAACATATGTAATATAAACTAAACCTCGTAGAAGCCTGGGAAAAAGACGGCGAAACGATTTCGACGTGTTTACGACTTTCGAAAAGGATTGCCAGCGTGGAAGAATTTTTCACTCCGCGATACCACGGGAAATTTATAAATACGCCATACGGGAAAATGTAAAACTTTGTAAAGTTTTTTTTATCGGTAACCAAATTTATATTATTCATCGAATCGAGTCGAATTATTTCCAATAGAAAAATTTGAAAATCGTAGTTTCTCGTACGTTTCAAAAGTTACGTTTTTTATCGGTAATTAAATTTATATAATTCTATTCATCGAATCGAATCGGATTATTTCGAATGGAAAAATTTACTCGTGCGTTTTCAAAAATTATATTTTTTATATCATTTATCGAATCGAATCGAATTATTTCGAATAGAAAAATTTGAAACTCGTCATCGTAATTTTTCGTACGTTTTAAAAGTTTTTATCGGTAATTAAATTTATATTATTCATCGAATCGAATCGAATTATTTCGAATGAAAAATTTACTCGTACGTTACAGAATAGATAGATATACGCAGAGTATGGAAAAATGAAAAATAAATTTTTCTTATTATTCTTTTTTTTTTTTACGCTGTAACATCAAGACTCGGGGAAGACTCTTCTTCTTAACCCTCGTTCCTCTTCATTGTGTCCTAATGCACCTGCAGTGCTGCGCCAAAAATAATCGTTCCTATGTATTCGTGCCAAATTCATACGTGTCAGGCAAGCGTTGCAAGTAAAATGATTCGGCGTGCGGTGAATCGGTATTGGCATGCTGATTAATGAATTCATCATCGATCGATTCAGTCAAGTTGTTGATCGGTGAAAGGACGGTGCACAAAACGGTTCGATTCTCGTTGTTGAACGAGATGTCGCGATTTATCCTCTCGGGATTGATATCAATTTGGTTGCTCTTGATCATGATACATTTATTTCAAAATTTACACGAGCATGTGGTGACATCGTGGATTATTCTAAACGCGAATCAATAAATCGATAAATTTTAACGAACAGATTTATTCGAAAATTCGATTTATACTATTTACTTAGAGTTTAATAATTCTTATAGAAAAAAAAAAAAAAAAAAAAATAGAAATTTCACACATAAATTATTCGACAAAAGAAGATAAATACGAGATAAACACGAGATTGTTTTGATCGGATGGATTTTATTTTGTGAACACCGCGCACTGTCAAAATACGAAAAGCTTTGTAACTCGCGTTCCACACGAAAATTTATTGCTTTCCGCGCGGAAAAAATTTTGACTCGTAGAGGAAAGAGGGATCCCTTCTTTCACGCGCTATGGAACAGTTTGTTCCCTTAATTGCGCTCGAAAACGCGTACCACCGGGTTTTATAAAAAAAAAAAAAAAAATTGGAATTCAGCGTTGAAACGCTTAACGATTTCACTCTCTTAATTGGCGGTTTCGTATTTTCAAAGCGAATGAACATAACTGTTCGAATGTTATCGCTTTTTAATAAGAAGAAAAAAGAAATATATATTTAAGAATAATGAAATTTAAGAATATTTAAGAAATGAAACGTGATCGAATGATATTAATGAATAAAAAGTAGAGAAAAAAGAAAGAGGAAAAAGAACAAAAAAAAAAAAGGAGGAAAAATCGCAATCGTCCAAAGAGATTTTAGGTTAGGCCACACACACCGTACGCATCGTGAGGATGACTCTTCTTTCTCTCTTTCTGCCTCCCCCTCCCCCCTCCCATCCAGCACTCCTTTTTCCGTGTATTCAAAGAAACACATGCCCTAGCATATGCCGCGGTAAGTGTGTGCAAGAGGAAGGACGAGGGTGTCGGATTGCTGAAGAAAATCGGGGGGGGTTAGTTTTTACACTAATTAGTCACCGAGTCTCTTGTGGCTGTCAAACATTGTGACCGCCCCCCTGCGGTAGTCCTTCCTCTTTCAGAGAAGGAAGATCCTCACGTGTGCCTTTCTTTTTTTTTTTTCCTCTCTTTTTTCGCCCTCTTCCCCCTTTCCCCCTTTCCTCTTCTCTTTTTCTCTTCCTTTTATTATCCCGATTACACATATATCGCTATAATCGCATGCATTATGATTTCTTGCGAAAGAGAAAATCTTAGGTTAACTAATAAATTCGTCTCTCTCTTCCTTTTCTCTTCTCTTTTTCTTTTATTATTATTATTATATTATTATTATTATTATTTATTATTTTTTTTATTATTATTATACATATATCACTATATATGCGATTATACATATATCACTATAATCGCATGATTTCTCGCGAAAGAGAGAAAAATCTTAGGTTAATTAATAACTAATAAATTCGTCTCTCTTCTCTTTCCTGTTTTCCTTTTCTCTTTTTCTCTTTTTATTATTACTTATTATTATTTTTTTTATTATTATTTCGATTGTACATATATCACTATAATCGCATGATTTCTCGCGAGAGAAAAATCTTAGGTTAACTAATAACTAATAAATTCGTCTCTCTTCTCTTTCCTGTTTTCCTTTTCTCTTTTTCTTTTTTTGTTATTATTTATTATTATTTTTTTTTTATTATTATTTCGATTGTACATATATCGCTATAATCGCATGATTTCTTGCGAAAGAGAAAATCTTAGGTTAACTAGTAATTAATAAATTCGTCTCTCTCCTCTCTTTCCTTTTCCCCTTCTCTTTTTCTCTTTTTATTATTACTTATTATTATTATTTTTTTATTATTATTCCGATTATACACATATCGCTATAGAGAAAATCTTAGGTTAATTAGTAACTAATAAATTCGTCTCTTTCCTCTTTTCCCTTTTCCTCTTCTCTTTTTCTCTTTTTATTATTATTTATTATTATTATTATTTTATTATTATCCCGATTATACACATATCGTTATAATCGCATGATTTCTTGCGAAAGAAAAAAATTTTAGGTTAACTAATAAATTCGTTTCAATTCGATTCATCAATGTTTGCAGATAATCTTGAATTCGATGCATCGATATCAGCCACGATGCCACGTAGTGGTGGCGCCCTCGCCACCGGGCTCTGCCCCGGATCCACGGACCGAGAATTTCAAAACGTTCACCTTTCCCGAGACGCGATTCACCGCCGTCACCGCTTATCAGAATCATCGTATCACGCAGCTGAAGATCGCGAGCAATCCGTTCGCGAAAGGTTTTCGGGATTGCGAGTCGGACGAGTGCGAGCCGGTCGCGGTTGTCCCGGGGATGCAGAATCCGGCGAAGAGGGCCGCGACAGGAAGTGGCAGCGTTTTGTCGTCCAACTACGTGAACGCTATACCCACAGTGCAAATTCCAAGCATATCATCGGGCCAAGAGCATCATCAATTTTACGGAGCAACCGCAGCCGGGCCTTGGCCATACGCGGGACACCATGGGCAACCGACTGCGCACATGAATTCCATCCACTATCCTCATCATTCTCATCCTGGGCCGTCATTGTACCACGGGCCACGGTAATTCGGATCATCCTTCCTCCCTGAGAATCGGAGAATGACACGGTGAAATTTGTGAATCGTTGTGATCGTAGTTCGAGTAGTGGATAAAAATAATTATCTATTAAATCGAAGATGAAAAAGAAAGAAGGAGAAGAAGAAGGGGAAAGAAAGAAAGAAGGAAGCAAAAAGTTATTAAAATTGGAGAAAATTAGTGGAGCGTTCGTTGATTCGTCGATACCAAAGTAACGTGATAATAACGTGTCAGGTGATAGAAGATAAGTTTTTACACTGAAGAATGAATGAATTTATACGAGTTAACTTAACGAGTTACGTTTAAATAAGATATACGAAATAAATAAATAAGATACATTCGTTCGAATGTTTGTATCAAAGATATAATGTAAACTAGCCTTAAGGATATAGAGTTATTTAAATTATACACGTATGTAACGTAAGTGTCTTATCAGGTTTGTATGGAAATATATGTTTATTATATTTCTCGAGATTCAAGATCCCCGAGTAAATAATTGTTATATATGATGTTGTAAACTCTCTCTATTTATTTAAAGATACTTATATAAAACTCGACGATTCATATTATTTAGAATATTTATAAGATTTATGATTAAGAAAAATGATTATACAAATGATTTANTATATATATATATACAATAAAGATCGACTGGCGTTCACGATGATAAAATTGCGTGATACAAATCGGTTAGTGTCGTAGGTCCGTAGCGAGTCAGTCGAAAAAGAAAGTGCCTTTTGTAGGAGCAAAGTGCATCTATTTATACAGGGTGTCTGAAATGCCAAACGAGCTTAAAACGCTCTCGAGCCAAGACGGGAAAGTAAACGCACCGTGACAACCCATGAGAGAACTCGGCTATTAAGTGCCTTAATAAATTATTCGACAAGTATCATGTACCATTGTGTTTCGAAACTTTTTTGCCTTGCTTATGTTAAACAACATATTTAAAAAAAGAAAAATAAGAGCTTTATATAAGAAAATGAGAAAAAAAAATATTAATACCAACTATTCAGAGCTTTTAATTAATTATTTCACAATCTCTTATGAATATCCTCTCTTGTGATTCCCTTTTATATACATAACTCCTTTTTCTTAAATTATCCTTTCTTTTTTTTTTTTTTTTGAACTCAAAATGAACGTGATACATAATTTTTTCACATAATTATTTTACAATCTCTTATGAATATCCTCTCTTGTAATTCCCTTCTATATACATAACTCCTTTTTTTTAAATCCTTTTATTATCCTTTCTTTTTTTTTTTGAATTCAAAATTTGTCAAAGAAGTTTACCAAATGGCTGCTGGAAATGATTTTGTAAATATTCATTAAATTGTGGTGCATAATTTTTTCACATAATTATTTCACAATCTCTTATAAATATCCTCTTTTGTGATTCCCTTCTATATATATCCTTTTTCTTAAATTATCCTTTCTTTTTTTTTTTTTGAACTCAAAACGAACATGATGCATAATTTTTTCACATAATTATTTTACAATCTCTTATGAATATCCTCTCTTGTAATTCCCTTCTATATACATAACTCCTTTTTCTTAAACTGTTCTTTCTTTTTTTTTTTTTTTTTTGAATTCAAAA
Source organism: Apis dorsata (assembly GCF_000469605.1). Classification (NCBI taxonomy): domain Eukaryota; kingdom Metazoa; phylum Arthropoda; class Insecta; order Hymenoptera; family Apidae; genus Apis; species Apis dorsata. The sequence continues at coordinate 2,271 of NW_006263862.1, read as the reverse complement.
TTTGTCAAAGAAGTTTACCAAATGGCTGCTCAAAATGATTTTGGTAAACGTTCATTAAATTGTGGTGCATAATTTTTTCACATAATTATTTCACAATCTCTTAAAAATACCCTCTCTTGTGATTCTCTTCTATATACATAAACTATCCTTTTTTTTTTTTTGAATTCAAAATTTGTCAAAGAAGTTTATCAAATGGCTGCTCAAAATGATTTTGGTAAACGTTCATTAAATTGTGATGCATAATTTTTTCACATAATTATTTCACAATCTCTTAAAAATACCCTCTCTTGTGATTCTCTTCTATATACATAAACTATCCTTTTTTTTTTTTTTGAATTCAAAATTTGTCAAAGAAGTTTATCAAATGGCTGCTCGAAATGATTTTGGTAAACGTTCATTAAATGAACGTGGTGCATAATTTTGACATCAAGATTGCTAGAAATGACAAACTAATGCCAACAAAGCGAGGTAGCAGTTTGTCGGTTCCTAAGCGTAGAAAAACGGATAGACCGACGTGCACCATGATTGATGGCGACGCGAAGAAGCTCGTTGTGTAAACATATTACAGTATAGCATATCCTTAATGACTCTTGGTGAACATCTTCCCTCGTGCATTCACAAAACAAAGTCGTTCGTAATCTGCGCATGTTTTTTGCAAAGAAAAAGATAGAAATAAAAATTTAGAATAGAATAAAAGCAGAATAATTATTTCTCTTTAAATTAATATTCAAAACAATATATATCAATCAATTTCATATTAATATTAAATTATATTGGAATAATAATCAATTTTGAATATTCTTTTCTAATTTATAATAAATAAAATAGATAAAAATAGACATAATTATTATACTTTTAACATGTTCTTGTAGGATAGTTGGACAAAGTTTTAAGATTCTTAGCGCGCGTTCGTAAAAGAAATAGAACTTTCTTTTAACTGGGGATACGAAGAGCAAAAGTAAAGAAGAAAAGAAGAAATCTCGGTGTTTCGGAAGAACCGGTGCAAGCATAGACTTTTCGGCTACAGAAAGACCGCGCTTATCGGTGACGCGTGACGGCGCCGGTAATAAAAAGCGGCCGTCGGCCTATCCTTCGCTTATTCTTTCATCTTCCTCGTAGGTACTAGCTCTATAGAAGTTAACCCCTGGCAGGGTTAGGTGACACTGCGTTGCTGGTGGCATTTTTCTCCACTTCTGGAATTAATCTCGTCGTTGCAGATTCGTTTTTCAAACTGATATGAAGAAATCGGTCTTCTCTGATAATCGTATTCCAATTGATGATTGATGAATTCAATTACGATTATGACGATGATTCATGATGTTTGATAAATTTAATTATCAATTTGCCTAAAAAAAAAAAAAAAAAAAATAAAAAATATTTCTTAAATGAATAAAACTTATAAGAAATGGATATTAAAAGAGATACATATATCTAGAAAAAAAATTATAGCTTTCCAATATTCAATATTCATGTTCAATATGTTATCATTCTTAATTATTAAATTCTGTTTGAAAGAAAAAAAAATAAGTAAATTGGTGGACTTTGAACGAAATACATTTTTCACCTTTTTGTTTGATCATCCAAACGTTATGAAATGAATGAAATTCTATTATAAATAGGAGACGAAATGACAGGTAGCATTAGAAATAAGAAGAATAAAATGACAGATAGCGAGATAAGGAAAGCAACTAAATAAATTTGGCTAATTTTCCGGTAGTAGCTTGTTGGTTACGGATCAAAGACCGACAAATGAATCGCTCAGTGGATAGAAGAAAAAAAGGTGAGAAATAGGAAGAAAAAGCAAGGAAGAGCGTGCATCCGTAAACCGAAACATCTTGGGGTGAGGTCTTGCGTTATCCCACGGGCCATGAATCCGTCATCGCTAGCTACCAGAGGGAATACTGCGTATACGTGCAGCGACTGCCAGGAGCTTTTATAGTTTCCATGCAGTTTGATACAACCAAAGGGTTTTTATACCTTCGACAAGAACCGCACTCCACTCTCGAGCATTCACTGGTCGCTCAAAAAAAAAAAAGAAAAATAGATTAAAACTCTGAAAAGTGTGGATGAATGAACAATTCAACTTTTCTTCTACGTACTAGTTAAGTTTCATTTAATTATTTTTTATAATAAAAGTGAAAATTAATTTAAATGCGTTAAATGGAAAAAATTTAAATTAATTATAATCGGAAAATTCTTCAAAATCTTATAGCAAATGAAGAAAATTGAAAAAGAAAACTTTTCTGTTTTGTTATTATATATATATATATA
>NW_006263861.1:445-929 GCF_000469605.1 Apis dorsata | reverse complement strand
TTAATATATTTAAATGAATAAATGAATAAAAGAATGTTTACAAGAAAGTTATTGAAAAAACAATAATAAATAAATATATAAATATATAATATATATAAGTATAAATATATATATAATATATAATATATAAATATAAATAGATCATAAAAAAACATACAAATAAATAAATAAAGATTAAATAAATAAATAATTTCATGTAAAAAAAAAAAATCTACAAGTAAATCATTGTACAAATATATCGATAATAATCGATAAATCGATAAATCAATTATATAAAAAAAAAAGTATAGAAATAAAAATATAATATAGATAATTAATCAATTAAAATTTAATAATACATAATAAATTAATAATATATATTTTTAATATTGTTAATTAAAATAATAAAAATATATATTGTGCAATATTTTAATTTTCCATACGATTTCGATTATCGAAATAATCGAAATATCGACCTTCCTTACAAGCCAATGAGAGAGCTTCT
>NW_006263861.1:0-221 GCF_000469605.1 Apis dorsata | reverse complement strand
TGATATTTTGAGTTTTTTTTGTATTTTCGATCATTGAATACCGGTAGTTCGTGCTTCGTCGAGGCGAGATTCGGATAGACTTGTTGCTTCATTTTCATATAGTTTTCCTACGGATTTGTTTTACGATTTTGATTGCCATTTGAAAAAATTAATTTGAAAAAATCGATTTTCGGGATAATTTGAAAGAAAAAGTGACTTGTAGTATGCATATATTACGATGA
>NW_006263860.1:0-208 GCF_000469605.1 Apis dorsata | reverse complement strand
AACGCGATTATTATTTATTCGCAACTCTAATGCAAACCGTAACTTATTTATCGCAACACTAATCAAAACAAAATCGCGATTGCCCATTTGTCCATGATGATTGTACGTTGGGCCAGAATGCACATCGGCCAAAACAACTACTATTAATTACTACTACTACTACTACTACTACTACTACTACCGACTCTAAACGAGCATAGTGACAGAA
>NW_006263859.1:0-293 GCF_000469605.1 Apis dorsata | reverse complement strand
GAAATTCCTTTAATTTTGCGCATATAAATTTTGCATATAAATCTTAAAAATTTTTTGATGATTCAGAAAATATTTCAAAATATTTCAAAAATCCTCCATTTTGGATATTAACAAATATTATTTCATTTACATTAGGTATTTTTCTAAAAAAAAAAAGATATTTCCTATTTTTTTTATTCGTATCTTTTTAACTTCAGTGTTAGCATTTTTGATGAAATATCTTATGTTCTAATAAAGGAATATTTGAAACACCTTATACTTAATATTTTATTAACTACTTGATATAGTTTTCG
>NW_006263858.1:228397-231301 GCF_000469605.1 Apis dorsata | reverse complement strand
TTTTTATTTATGAAATTTTATTAAATAAAAAGAATATTATAATATTAAAAATAATATTTTTATAAGTAGAGTTGTAATAATTATAATAATATAATTATAGTATAACAATATATTTATAAATAAAATAATAATAATAATTATGATATAATAAATAATGTATCATATAATTAATAAATAATATATTAAACACTTAATATTTAAAAACATTAGAAAATTAATTATGAATTTAACTCACCTAAATTTCCATTAGACATGATATTTCTTCTAAAAATATTATTTTAAAAAAAAATAAATTTCAATCAAAATAATTTTATACCCAATACAGACTTTTGTACGCACTATAGAATAGATTCAACAAGTGTGTGACTTCAAGTTCCGAAGTAATTTCCAACAGTCCATAATTCATACTGCATATATGTAGACAACTACATATAAATTCTTATATAGTATTATATAGTATTATAAGTATATAGTATACTTATATAGTATTATAAGATATAATATACATACAAAATAACAATCAAAATATTTTATAATTCGTGGGGGTCTTAAAGATCAAATGTTATCTTATTGAATTGAATAAAATATTATACAATAATATATAATATTATAAGTATTATATATATAATTCAAACATTAATTTGTAAAAAAAACAGAATTTCCAAAAAAAAATTATATTTTTATCATTGAAATTTGTTATATCTTTTTGTATCATTATAATAAATCGTGTAATAAATCATACATGTAAGATATTTTTTATATTATGCAAAAAACAATGAAATATATAAAAATATTATAACAATTATACATATAATTTCTCAAATCAAATATAAATCGAATATAAATTAAGTTTTTAATTATGCACATTTTTAGAGATTATTATATGAATATTAATAATTATTTTACAGAAAGATTTATGATTCATTTCAAAAGATATGCTTAAATTAATAAAAACTAATTTGAAAATTTTGCATGTTAATGCAAAATTGATTAAAAAAAAATATGAAAATATAATAAATTTCATAGGTAAAAATATTAAAATGTATAACCTAGATCTATTTTTTTATTATTTTTAAATAATAGTAAGATATGTGAGATAAATCTTATTTAATATTAATTTAATATTTACAATCTAAAAAGATAATTAAATATTATTATAAAAATTATTTAGATAATAGACTATATATAAGAAAACAAATATAACTATATTATTTCAGTTAAGCAAAATAGTAATCTATATATTGTTTTAAACAATTATTTTTTCATTAAATTAAAAGATTATAAAGAATGAAATGCAGGAATATTTTTTATTTATAATTCATTTCATGTAAAGAAACACTTTAATTTATTCCATAAAATTTATTATGCACATTTTTCAGTTTTTAATGTAATAAATTAATCATTGTTAATAACAACAATATTTATTATTTTAGATAAAATAGTTTTTTAGATTTAAAATATGTTTTTAATTAAAATAACTTAAATGCATTAATAAAAATAAGGCAACTGAATTAATTATTATTGATCTAATTATTACTGTTAATAATTATCGATCAATGTTATATTTTAAAAAAGAACAAAATGTTACATCAGTATATAATTATAAATATAATGTTAACAGGCATTTTTATTAAAGAGTATATTATAAAATAAAAAACTATTTAAAATCATTTCACGATAATAAAGAAAATAATTATAGCCTGTCTCATAAAATTCATATAGTTTTCTATTTATACAGAACTAACTATTCATATTGTAAAATTGTCATCATCTAAATATTTCAATGGAAAAAATTTCATGGTTGCATATTTCATAGTACTTTTAAACAAGCATTTCTAAAACAATTGCATATTATTTGCATTTTATGAAGATAATAAAATTCTAAATATAAGGATTTAAAATTAAAAAATAGACCAATATACAAATAAAAGTTAAATAAAAATTCTATAATATAAAATACTTTTGAAAAGTATTGCATTAAACTACTGAACTAACTTATTGAATCTTAACATTATCACATTTGTTCGTTCTTTTTGCGATTGTCGCAATTAATTTTTTATAATTATTGTTAATTTTTTATGATAAAGAAGATTTTTTAAATCCTATTTATTATTAGTTAAAAAACAAAATAAATTTTTCTTTTTATATAATTATAAATGATATATTAGGATTTGGCACAAATATAATTTCAAAAAAATTAGACATATCAAAATATGTTATATTATTATATATATTTATGCTTATTTTTGCATATATTTTTATTTTAAAAATGAATACTATCAAAAATATTTTTCAATAAAACTGAAAATATTAAATATTAAATATATATCTATGAGAAATATTCATTATGTTAGACAGTGATTTTAATGCAGCACTTTATTTTTACATAAAAAATTAAATTTTTCTACATATAATGTAATTCCATACTTCTTTATGATGACATAAATTGTATTTATTAAAAAATTAATAAATTTTTTTTAAAGTATCGTTAAAATATTTAAATGTTTATATTTTTTATATATAGAGGAACAATATTAGTATTTTAATCCTGAGGAGCAACATAAATTATTCAAAAAAATTTTTTATCAAATTTTTGTTAGTAAATACATAATTTGATTTTTCTTTCTTATATTCTTGTAAAGAAAGATAATCATCTAAAAAAATATTTTACAATATTAAATTTTTTTTCATTAAAACAAATTTTTCCTAAATTCTGATTACTACAGAATCAGATTTGGAAAAAAAACTGATTGTTACAGTTCAATAGATACAATTTTTTAAACTATAAAATAAATCAATTTTCAACTAATTTTTTTTAATTTCTCTTTTTCGTAAAAATCTAATAATGGCAACTTCCTTTCTTAACACTTTCACAATAACTAAAACATACTACTTTTTTGGCGA
>NW_006263858.1:223217-228258 GCF_000469605.1 Apis dorsata | reverse complement strand
CCTGTACTATATGTTTGGCAAGCCACACTATTCAGAGTATTACGATCTGATCGTGGACTTTTATTTTTATCTTGACACGAACATACACATTTTGCTGGAGATACATCTGCACTGCTTGAGGAAAATTGATCAGTTGCAGAACCAGTAACAGCTGAAAGAATAGCTTCTAATTTTTCGATCTTTTCAAATCTATCCATTCGTCCATCAGATAGAATTTCATCTACCATTTGCATTGATTCTGTAAGACTTGGTGTATCAGAATTTCTTGGTGACAATATACCACCTATAAATATAAATATATGAATATATATAATAGTAATCGTGAAATCAAACTAATTAAATATTAACATTAAATTAAATTAATAATAAAAAAATTTATACCTGAATGTGAATTTTCAGAAGTATAACTTTCCATACTATGATATTCTGAATCTTCAATTTTATCTTCATCATCATCATCACTACTTTCTCCTTTATCTTGACCCATATTTTCAAGTTTTTCTAATTTTCTTGCAACTTTGTAACTGCCTTTCAATTTCTCTTTTTCATCCTCAGTAAGATCAAGATAACGCAAAAGACGTATTTCACGATTACTTAAAACAATATTTTTGGTAGTTGCTTCTTCCATTCTTTTTTTTAAATCTGCGACTTCTGTTTCCACTTTTCGTTGCTTCTTTCGTGCTTTTACTTCTGCAGGTTTGATATGTAATTGAATTTGTTCCTCACACAGCTCATTAAAAAGAACTTGTACTTCTGGTTTTATGAGTCTAATAATATTAAAATCAAAAAATTATAATTAACAAAAAATATCCATTTTTATATATTTTTTTTTTAGAATATTAAAAAATTAGATGAAAATATGATAAAATTATATAATTAAAAATTAATGAAATTTTTTTTTATTCATTTGTTGAATCAATTTTAAATATCTTTAATGAAAAATTTAATTATTCTATTATTTAAAATAAATTGTAAAAAATAACTATTATTTTACTAATATGTATTGAAAAAATCATTCAATAAATAAAACATGATTAAATAATATACCTAGACATGGAAATATATATTTGTGGAACTAAACTCAAAACATCACTACTAGCATAAATGAGCATATCTCGTGTTAATGGACGCCTACACCAATATCTTTGATTATTACGATAGATATTTTTCAATTGTTCTTTTAATGGATTACTTGGAGCACCATAATGATCACATAGTGTATTCAAATTAACATTTTTAACTTTATATACAGGTTTACCAGTTTCTTGAAACTGCAATACAGCATGAGCTGCCTATAAATAGAAACATAATTTATCTTTTAATCATATTTTTATTATTTTATGTTTCAAAATTTTTTTAAGAAATTTTAATAATTATAATTCAAATACCTGTGTATCAAAAACATTATTCAACATAATCTTAAATTGTCTGTACAAATTGACACTGTCATTTCTACAATCATGAATTACCTAAAATAATTAAAATAAAATTACTAAAATATAAACAAATTTATAAAATATAAATGATACAAAATTTACATGAATAGAGTTTTGAATATTATTCCTTACTTTAATAACATCTTTATGTTCTAGAAGTTTTTGAAGGCCTCCAGCTTGTACAAGATTAGGACAAGCAAATAAATCAAATACATATGCTTGACCAGACATAGTTCCTATTTGTACAAGTGTCAATTGTCCTTTAACTCCTAAATTTATTCCTTCACAATCAAATGAAACAACAATTTTACCATCAGGAGAAGGTTTACGAGGATTTATTATATCTTCTATGATTTGAAGACTTTCTCTTGGATTTACTATTACTCTTGTCTGTTGCAATACCTTTAGTTTCCAAGCATCTCCCATTTGCATAGTTTGTAAACTCCTATCCTTTTCTGTATTATCTGCCAAAGTCTTCATTACAAGTGTATTTATTCTTTGTTTTAAAGTTTGTTGTTGTAAGCTTATTGGAGAAGTACTATTACTTTCAATTGGTGGGAAATGAGAATTTTGTATATTATTAATCTGGCTTGTAATATTGATATTAGTAGATTCTGAATTAATTATTTGTTGAGATGCTTGAGTATTGCTTGATTGAATAATTTGATTTAAATTTGTTTGACTTGCAGTACTATTTTGACTTCTCGAAGAATTTGTAAATCTTGTTTTTGCTTTTCCTTCTATGGTAGAAGACTTAGGCCTTCCAATTAATGTTACTAAATTACTTTGAACATGAAATGCATCTGGGAACATTTTGACAAATGTACACAAATCCTGTGGTGTTTTAAATATTGAAGTCCAATTTTCGTATGAAAATTTATCATTAACTATATTAAACATTTGATCTACAAGAATTGGACCCTTTTGTTCAATACATTCACAAAGAAAATCTAATAATTTTGCAGTAATTTCTGGATCTATAGGTATATCTGGTTCTAATTCTACAAAAGGTTCTGCTTTCATGCCTTCATATTGCTTTAACATTACATTATCTTCAGTAACTACAAAAGCATCAGGATATTTTAAAAGAAAATCTCTAAATTCTTTATAATGTTGACCAGAAATATGTCTAACTTCTGGAGAAGCTTGGGATCGATGTCCTAAAAGACTCTTTATTGGTACTTCTGTACCAATTCCATACTGCATTAATTTATTTGTAAAATATTCTACAGCCTCTCGAGCATAATCGCGTTTACCACCTAATTTACATCCATTTTCTTCTTCTACAATTTGTTGAAAAGTATTTACTGATACATAATCACCATTAATAATAAAAAGCATTGGGTATTGAGCTAAAAACTTTTTAAGGCCACTTTGTGATCCACCAGCTATTTGACGCATTTCTTTTGTAAATCCTTTAGCTCCAAATTGACAACTTAAATCATGTAAAGTACGTGGACCACCTTTATCCACAAGAAGTTCCAGAAAAAATAAAAGTGTCATATTTCGTACAGTCTCATATTCTGAACTATCCATCTTTTTATTTTATTTGTTGCTTCAAGAAAAGAGACTTTTTATTAATTATAATATCCAAAAAAATCATGTCATGATATATCCTAAATATAATAATTAAATCTTAGTTAATTTTAAATATCAATAATATTAATAATATAAATAATTTTCTTTTATTATTTAATTCTTTTTTTATTTTTTTATTTACTTTTACTTTTTTTATTTACTTAAAAAAGAAACATTTTAGAAAAATTTATAATAACTAAAATTTTATTTATTTTATATTGAACATTTTTTAATCTAAATTATTATATCTAACTTATTAATATAGAAATATAATTAAATTAAAATATGTATTTACCATTATGATGATTATCAAATATTAAGGATATAAGCACAAAAATAAATTATTGCCATCTCTGATTATATGATATACTTTTACAAATATCTCATTAATATTTTTATCCAAAAAAAATATTTATTTTAAGATTAATTAAATTCCAATGATTAAATAATTGCACAGCCACCATAACAAGAGAAAAGATCTAAAAATTCATAACATAAATAATTAAATACAAATAACAAATATAATTAAATATAAAATATTTTATAAATTTTCATATTTTATTAAACTTATATTTTTTTATATTTTTTTACAAACCTTATATTATGAATAACTAGGCTTCCAATTGATATAATTTCTTTTTTGACAATACAATATATATTGTAATATAAAATAGGAACATTATAAATTTCTTTTGTTTTTTAAGAGATTAAAATACAATATATATGATATAGTATGATAACCTAATAAACATAAAAATATAATTGTTATATAAATATATAATATATATTTGTTTAATATCAAGGATCAATGTTTAGTAATGAATAATAAAATATCTCTATTAAGATTAAAATGAAATTGCAATGAATGAATTGTGCAAAATATTTGTGGAACATAAATATAAAAAATCTGCCCACCTATAACATTTATGATTAGTTGTTTCTATATTATTTGCATTTTAAATTGAAGGATTAATCTGTTTATTTCACAATTTATTAAAGTATCACAGTCCATATCACGTATAAGACATATGTCATTAATTCATTATAGTACACATTACTACTGTGTAATTTGACATTAAATAATATAATAATTACCTATAACAAATAAAATTTCGCTGAACTTCGATACATATCAGATATAAATTTCAGAATTGACGATATCTAAATTCTAAGATATCACAGGTCAAACAACTCTCTGACATAGATTTAGAATACCACGCCACACTAATGATCTTGATATGTATTCCTATAGTGTTTGTGAAGCATTCTTGAAATCGTTCTTTTCTTAATTAATAATGATAAATATATTTTATCAGAAAGTTGTTTTATTATATCTTGTCTAATATTAAATGATAAAATTTCAGTCATTTGCCAATGTAGTGCACCGTGCAATATATCAATATCATCCTATATATACTGATACACATATATCCAATTAATTCTCACTTGATAAAACAGAGACAAAAGAGAAGAGAAGAAATACTTCTTTCAAAGAAACTATAATCACAAATAAAATATATAATAGATCTATCATTTTATAGAATTTTATCTCATATACTAAATTATTGATTGTATAAAAAATCAGAAAAATTTTTTATAATTTAGATCGATGAAAATTACATTCAATTCAATCATCAAAAATAATAATATTGTCAGAAATAAAAAAATTTTCTTTTCTTAAATTCCAATATAAATTCCAATATCTATATATTTATATAGATTATAACATATTAGATTGTATTCATTAGATTGTATTTCAAATTTTTCGATAATCTAAATATATGCAAATAGTAAATTATCCATAAATAAAAAATTATATATTTTTTATTACATCAAAATATATCAATTTCTTATTTATGATTATTAATATTTCATAAAAATTCATAGAAATGTCTTTAAATTTTAAATTCAATTTAATTATGCAAAAATAATTAATTATAAATGTGAAATATATAAGTATATAATACAAATATATTTATAAAATATATATATTATATATAATATATAATAATATTATATAATAATAA
>NW_006263858.1:217502-222925 GCF_000469605.1 Apis dorsata | reverse complement strand
AATTTATTATGAATGTTATGTTGGCTATACTTTTGTTTCGAATCATTTATTATACAATTTGTTTGAAATGAGTTTCCAGTAGAATAGAAGTATTTTAAATAAAATATTATTATAAAAAATAATTTATATTAAAATAATATAAATAATTCATAAAATTGTTACTGAAAATTTGAAATTTTAATTATAAGATAACATTTTTTTAAAAATATTATTTATATATAAAAATTTTGTAAAAGTAAATGTATATAAATTATAATTATTAGTTTAGATTAAAATATGTTTTGTTATGATGAAGATGAATTGGAACCAAGACTTACACCAAAACCTGCATCTAAACTTGATGTAAGTTTTTTTCTAAGTAATTATTAACAAATTATCTTTTTAAGTCTTTTATAATATTGATAAATTTAAAATAAAATTATTATATATTTATTTTGTCTATATTTAATAAATATTTCATAAAAAATAAAAGTTTAATTACAATAACTATTAATAAAGAGTAAATATTAATGAATATAATAAATTTGTTGATAATAAATTTTGTTAAAATTTTTATCTATTTAAAATTTAGAAAGATATCTGAAAAATAATATATTTTAATTAAAATTATTTTAATTGATTATATATATAATGAATTTTAACATTAAACTTATAACATAACTTATGTTTTTAATAATATTTTATAATATTTTATAATATTTTATAATATTTTAGTGTTTTACGGTGCCCTCAGTTCCTGAAGTTTCTTTAATATTTGATAAACCTTTGAGTTTTAAGAGTACAGAAAATACAAATTTCCACTCACCATCCATAAAACCTAAGAGTTTAATATGTAAAAATAATGGTTCTTCTTCATTAAATGTTAATGGATCATATGCAGCTTGGAAAGAACAAAATTATTCATGGAAACATCCATCTTCTTGTACAATTCCTCATAAAGAACAATCTAAACAGAATTACATCATACATTCTTATTTAGTAGAGGATAACACTATAAATACTTCAAATAAATCTAAAGAAAAAAATGACACTTTGAGAACAGATATTTATAATTCTTCACAAAGCAAAGAAATAAATAGAAAAAATGATGATTGTTTTCATAAATATAATTATGAAATATCTGAGAATAATGTAATTCATACAGAAAGAAAACAAGATACAGATTATAATGAAAAAAGAGTAGATTCTTTGTCTGCTATGTCACATATTAATAAGCCTGACATTAATGCTGACAATTATATTATTAATGAAAATGAATATTCTCCATCATTACACAAAAGAAAGCTGACAACTAATAATTCTAAACAAAAAATACCATATAATGATTCAATTTCTGAATCAAATATACAAAATTTATCTATTAATCCAAATAAATTGCAACAAAGTGAATTTCAATTACCACATTATTTAGGACAATATCCTTATTTTAATATGAATTCATATTCATTTCCTCAACTTCATCCATATTCTATTCACAATACAGATAATCAAGAAACAGTAAAAAATTTATTACAGATTATAAATAATCAAAATGAACAAATTAAATCTTTACAGATACAAATAGATAGATTATTGAAAATGCAAGAAGAAAATTTAAAAGAAAAGAAAAAATGTTCTTGTTCATTTCAATCACAAGAACATGATCAATTATATGCGAATTCTAATAATATTTTAGATGTTTCTAATTATGTACCAGAAAATACGAAAAAAAATATATATCAAAAAGAACCTCTTAAAGATAAAAAAAAAGATAATTATAATGAAAATGAAAATATAAATCAAAATGAATTGATATTAACAGATACACAATCGAAAAAAACATTTATGGAAAAAAAAGTTTCAATTGGCGTAATGACAAGTTTTGAATTTACTGTACAAAATAATCCTTTTACAATGGATATTGAAAATTATGAAAAAAAAGATAGCCAACAAGAAAATTTTAAAATGTGTAATAATGTTTGTCTTGATACGAATGAATCATTAAGAAGATATAAGAATTCTTTTACTCGAATACCTAGTGCACAATTAGAAAATATAGTTGAAGATTCAGAAAGTTATATGTCATCTAGTCAACAACAAAGCAGTAACTTAAATGCAAGTACTTCTACAAAAGATTTAGAGAAACAAGCATATGTAGATGTACGAAAAGAAACACATATTCATAGATCTGAATCTCCAAAATTGTGTAAAGATATAACAACAAAATTAAATGAAACTGAAAATAAAATAAAAAAACATTTAAAAAATTCTACAGAGGAAATAACAGATTATAAAACTATAAAAACATCAATGATACAAAGAAATACTGAAAATCATATTCAAAAAAATAGAAAGTTTAAAGAAAATATTCTTACTAATATGGATCAAAATAAAAAACAAAATATACAAGATAATGAATCTATACAAACAAGTAACTTTATAAATAAATCTAGTTATTATAATGATTATCAAAAAGAAGGACAAATTTCTAGATTTAAACAAATCAATAATATTGAAGATAGTTTGATTTTAAATGGTGATGATTTAAAAATAAATGAAAGACCACCTACTCCAGAACCTAGCATTCATGTTGAAATGAATGAGTATTCTAGTGATGATGATAGCGAACATGTTAAACATAGTTCAAAAGTGGGCTGGACATTTTACAATAATGTTATTGGACGAGTAAATCAATTATTGCAAAATTCTTGTATTATAGATGATCAACAACAAAAACAAACAAAAATAAATCAAAATGAACGAGATGAAATTGAAAATAAAACAGTATTAGATACTGTAAAAGTAGCTACATTAGAACAACTCAAAAAGCTTGGAATTAGTTTACATGAAAATTCAGAAGTTAAGGAATCAAACAATAGCAACAAGTATGTTTTAAAAATTTTTTAAAAATTCATATATTAAGAAAATTGTTTATTTATATTTTATTAATATAATATATAATTTAATTTAAGTAATTTTTTACTTCATCAGATGTTATATATTTTTTTTTAATTTTATACAAAATAGACTAAAATTATTTTAATAATTAAATCTATAATATGAGTACAAAATTTATTAGTATCTTTATTAATAATTATTTGAAATATATTTATTAAATGATTGATACTACAAAAAAAAACAATAATCTTTAAAAAAATGTTTTTCTATTATGTTTTATTTAGAATATAATAATGAAAAATTGAAAAAAATATAATAAGATTTTAGATTATAGAACTTAATATCTAAACTAATATTTAAAAATAATTTAATCAAAATTTTAAAGATTATTTTATAAAAATTTTTTATAAAAATATAGAAAATCACTTTATAGAAATGTTATTTAAAAAAATAATAAATTTATTTTTTTGTTATATCGAAACGAAAACATGACACTTTACTTAAAAAAATTTTAAGTGATCTTCAAATAATCATCAAAATTTTGATCAAACAATTTTTATATTTCATATGAAATACTTTTATGATCTTTTATGATTCTTTGATGAATGTCCTTTATAATTTTAATTTACATATTCGATTTAATTAAGTTTGCTCTATGAATGATAAATAATTTTAATAATTTATTTAAAAGGAAAGCATTTGATTTATCATTCTATCCGCGTTTGGATTACCAAACAAATATGACACAAACTACAAATGCTGTAAATGAAACAAATACAAGTATGCATATGAAAGCATTAGCTTTAAAATATCTAACTGATGAACAACTTGCTGAATTAGCAGTACAAAGACAAAGTTCATCTCTTCAGCATCTCATGGTTAGCAATGTTCAAGGTACAAACATGTCTTTTGCCACAATGCGTTATTTAGAAAGATATCAACTGCTTCCAGGAAAAAATAATATTCAAGTAGAAGGTAAAAAAAATAAAAAATTTTTATAATATTATAATTTTAATTAAATTAAATTAATAAAATAGAATAAGAAATAATAAATTTTTATCCTATTCTTCAGATATTGGTAAAGATGATGGATCTCCAAAGGTTGATTTAAAAATTTCAGATTCAAAAAGTAATGTGAAAACATTACAACATTTTCCATTTAACCAAACACCTAGAACAACTTGTCCCAGTAAGATTTTAGATATTTCGACTTTAAAACGGCAACCTAAACTTTTATAAAAAAATAATATATAAAATGAATATTATAACATTTGTATTTCTTAAAATTTTTTAATTTTTGATTTCTTAATTTTAATTTTTAGATTTTTATTAATAATTATTAATATTATGATTATTATTAATAATTATATCTATATATGTTTTTGCTTAACTATAAAATTTATATCATAAATAGCTCTGAATTTATATAATTGTTTTTAAATAATCAAAGGATTAAAGGTATTCAAAAAATATTTTTATAGTATACTTCATATTATTTATTTTATATGCAATAAATTAACTCAATTTTAAAAATGAAATATTATGATATTATAAAATAATTTATATAATATAATAATTTATTAGAAGACATATTATATAAAAAAAATTAATAATTCTAATTTAAGTAATATAAATATAAATATAAATAATTAATATAAATATATCCTGTAATAATAAAATTATCATAAAATTAAATTTTTAATATTTAATATTTTTGTATATTTTATTTTAAAATATAAAATAAATAAACTGAATTTTTTATTAAATAGTAAAAATTTTCCAATCTATAAATATTTTCAACATTAATAATCATAATTTATTCATTATTATCATTTTAAAATATAAAAATGTATCAAATATGAAAATTAATTTAAAATAAATTTTCGTAATGAAACAACAAATTTTATTCAAACAACTCGATAATGATAAAATTCCATAACTAAATGACTAATATTAATTCCTGCACATAATGTCATAATATATATCAGTAATATTATTGGTAATGTTGATAATATCATATGTGTCTTATGAATTATTTCCATACCTAAAATAAATATTAAAAAATATATTAATTTTTTAACTTATAATAATCTCTTTTAATTCTTTTTAATTTTGTAAAACATTATAATTCTTTAATAATGTGTTACGTAAATAATTAAATTTATACACTTACTTGTATAACCTAAGAATGTTATGTAAATATAATAACTAACAGCTATTAACCAGATTGTGTTTCCAACAAATCGTGATGAAAATGTATCATAGTTTATAAAACCTGAAACAATAGAATTAATAACAAAAGAAAAAAATATTTAAAATTATATATAAATTAAAAATAAAAAAAAATATTAATAAAATAAAAAACAAGATACTTTACCTTTGTATAAAAACAATTGTACGATATGGAGTATAATTAAAGGTGGAAAAAATGCATTTAAATGTATATCAAATGCATAACCCCATTCTACATCCTGAGTTTTATCAATTCTTAAATAATGATTTGTTATAAACCTAAAATTAGAGAAATTACAGAAATAAGTATTTGT
>NW_006263858.1:207941-216579 GCF_000469605.1 Apis dorsata | reverse complement strand
CAAATTTTGATTAATATTAAATTAATAAATAATAAATTAAATTAATTTATATTATTATATTATCACATTTTAATAAATTAATTTTTACAAACAATAATTTTAATATATAAATAGATTTTTCATTTTTTATTATATTTATTTATTTTTTATTTATAATATTTACAGAATAATTTTTAATTATATAATGGACGCAACAAATGAATTTTTTATGTACAAATATATAATTATTATATAGATTGAAAAAACGTAGATATAGATACATCAAACATAAAATTAAATATGCATAATTAAATTTTATTTTATATGCTGCGCCATAAATTAATATATATATAGCTAATACATATATAGTTTTTTGTATTTTATATCAATATTACTTTGATAACGTACAACTATATAAATATCATTTATCATAGATCGCGTATATTCTTATATATCTTTTATGTATAATATATATATATTTAAATATATATATATATTTTTATTTATTTATATTTATTTATATAGCAAATCATTGTATCAATACCGAAATTTATAAAAATATGCGGTTATTTTTAAAAATAATGTGTTTTAAATTAAGAGTATACTGATACTAAATTATGTGTATATATGTGTATGTAAATAATTCTCTTAATTCAAATTTGGCTTATTTCGTGTATTTATATTTACATATAATAAGCCAATATTCAATTAAGTTTTATATTATTTTATATCTTTGTTTCGATCAGCAAAAAATACAAGAAATTTTTGACAAATTATTTTATATCGAATTTCTTCATATGAAGATTGGAAGATAAATATAAAAGGATCAATTGTTTTTTTATATATATATGAATATATGTAAAAAGGCACTGAACATACAACGAGTTTGCAATGTAACTGATAATATTATGACGTACATTACATATTTTAAATATTACAGAAGCAATAACGAGATTTAATTAACAAGAACATTTCTCATTTTTTATCATTTAAAAAAATAAAAAAAAATAATATTGATAACTATAAAATAAGATAACTAAAGATAACGAATAAAAATATAATATAATATAAATATATACTATTTATATTATCACAATTAAAATTATTTATTATTTATATTTATCACAATGAAAATATATTTTAATTATTAGATAGAAATTAATGAACAAATTAAAATATCCATTATATATAGTTTTAATTAAAAAAAAAACTTTTACATTAATTTTTAAATTTTTCAATAAAAATTTTAGAATTTAATCAAACGATTAATGATTATATTAATTTAAATTATATCGAAAATCGTTTATATTTTGGACCCAAAAATATTATTTCAAATTAATTTTATTAAGACAATATGTATTGCATATATTTTAAATTCTTATGTATCGCATCACAACAGAATTATTGCAGTAATGCATACTTTCTATTTAAACAATAAGTTTGTTTTGTAGAGAATATATAATTCTTAACAATTTATTAAAAGTATTGCATATGTATTCTTATAATTTGAAATTGTATAAAGCATATCAGAAAATTCTGATCAATGAATAAATATTGCGATGTTAGATCAATCGCTATTTATATTTAATATTATTAAATTCTAACGCATAATTCTATTTTGATTATTTTAATTCTTCACTTGTAAATATGATAATATTGATATCTATGATATAATATATTTAATTCATTAATTTTTTCATTTGAGCATAATAAATTATAATTATCATAATATGTTTTTAAATTTAAATAATTTGATTTAATGTAATACAGCTGTGTGTATATATTATTTTACATATAAACGTATGTATTATAACGTAATAATATTTAATATAAAAATTTCGCATATAGAATTTCTTTTTTGTAAGTTATATTACACAAAATGAAATATTTATTATACATGAATAAAAATACATTTACTAAAAAATATTTATATATACTTTCTGAAAATTTTTGAATTTAATTATTTTAAACATTGTAGTCCAGTGCCTAGTATAATAAACAAATTCATAAATTATAATTTTATCATTTACATAATACATTATTAAATTATACAGGTATATTATATGCAAACTACTAATAAATATTAATCTTGTTAGGAATGTTTATTAAATTAATTTATAAATAATATAATAAAATATTTGTTAAATTTTAAATTTATTTGTTAAATATTTTTTAATATGTATATCATGATGTGTTCTTGCTATATCGATTTGAGAAATTATAAGTTTAATTTATTAAGTTATTTACATTCATATTTAATTATAATTTTCTATAGTTGATTGCAAAAATGGTCATTATAATAGTTTTATAAATGTTTAAAAAAATTGTTTTCATATTATTGTATTATTGTTCCTGCAAACTGTATATTTTCATTAGGAAAATCATTAATGTTGTAAATCTAAGATAAAAATTCAATATTCTATAGAAGTTTCAATTTGAAACATTTCGAAAAGCGTTTTTCAAAAAACATTTTAATGAACAACAAAAATGTATTATATACAAAACACATTACAATATAATATGTATAAATATTTAAAAAAAATTGTTAATTTATCCAAAATTATTTAACATACAAAAAAAAATGAAAAAATATGAATTTTTGTCACAAAAATGTTCGATTATTTTATAAATTTAATTTAAAAGTGAAATAACTATCTATTTTTATGAAAATAGATTTTTTTTAGCTTTATTTTTTATATTTTTTAATATATTTAAAACAATTTAATGTTATGAATTACATAAATGTCAATTTTTACCATTTTCCTATCCAATAATATTTCTATTCTTTCTTTTTATTGCAGTATTATTTATACTTTTATTCATATAATTTTATTCATTTTTAATGGAAAAACAAAAATGACTATAAAATTTTTGGATAATTGTAATATTCTTGCACAATCATTCTTTAAATCGTTATTTTAAGAAATCCCATAAATTTGTAGCATTTTTTTTATAAATTATTTTCTTCAAAATGCAGTCTTTACATATTTTCTTTAAGTACTGGCAATTCCAACTTCTTTTTTTTTTCATTTTAATGATTAATTTCTATACACTTAAGAATTTTCTTTAACATCTTTAACAATAAAAAGAATTTATGAATAATTTTTTTGAAACTTGAAGAACTTCTACTTTCATGTTGATATTTTTTAAATATCTTATATAAAAGAATATATAAGAATAAATATCTTATATTTATTCTTAATTATTTTTTAAAATCGATTTTCCATATTGATTTTGTCTTCTAATGAAACAATATTAATTGCTAAAAAATTTTTATTTTCATACAATGCTTAGAATTATCTTTAGAATAATCCTTGATGAATATTTAGACTTTAGATAATATAAGAAATTAATATTATTTTTTAAACGATAAATATTCGAATATGTTTATGACATTTTTGACAAATAACAAATCTTTTTTTTTTCTTTTTTTACTTATTATTACTTTTATAATTTCATTAAACTTATTTAAAAACTTTTTTCTTTTTAATATATTATATATATATATAATATATCGTAATTTGTTATAATACATTTTTATTGTTCCTTATATATTTATTTAAAATATAAAATATAAAATATAAAATACACAAGTTAAAGTTATACGAATGTTTAATTTTTTCTATGATTTGTAATTTAAATTATTTTGTTTTTATAAATATTTATTTATCTGAGGAACAAAATAATTATACTTTCAAAAAAAATTAGTTTAATATTTGTAAATAATATATATCTGAAATTATATATATTACATATTAAATAAAATGAAAACTTAAATTCTAGAAGAAGCATAGTTCACTTATTCTTGTTAAACAATTGTATTAAAATTTTCTAATTCCTTTGTTTTACAGAATTTTGTGTGTAAATAACATAAAAAAATTAAATACAAAATTAATAAATACTATTAAATATGTAGATATTTTTTTACATAAGAATTATATGCTTAGACAAAATAATAAATTTGTATTATTACATTCTATATTTTATTACAAACATATTTTAAATAATAAAAACGAAAATTTAATAATTGATATTAATTTCTATTAATAATATATGAAATATTATGTAAGTTAATAAAGGAAGACAATAAAGTTTTAAATGATTACATTATGGTTGTACATATAATATTATCGACGTTGATATCATATATCGTAAAATGATATTAATTTAAAAATTCTGCTTTCTAATAAAGATTAACAATGAATCAAACTATTATAATTTTAATTATAATTTTTTCACATTCAATATTTATATTTTAAAGTTTATGAAATTAGAGCATGTAATTACTATTCATATTTGAATTCATATTCATAATTTTGAAATATTATTATCAATAAGATAATGTTTGATGTATCTCAATTATTTAATCAATAGATATTTAATATATATATAATTTGATTTGATTCCTTGTAACGTATAAAGCCGTGTTGTTTTGTATATGTGTTTGCTTTTTCTTTTATGTTCCTTGTATATGCAAATAATTGCCTTTTTTTGGAATAATACTTAAGAAATTTTGTAATTTATATTGAATCTGCATCTTGTGTAAAGATACTGTCAGTCTCTTGTTTTGAAGATAATGGCAGTTTCTTTATGCCCTGAATAAAATTACATGCAGAAATGGTTCTCTTTATATGTATACAAATTCATCAATTTATCGTATTTATTGGAATACTTCAACTTTCTCTATGTTATTCATATTGCTAGGCCACATTTCGTTTAAATTTCATTTATACAGTTTCTAATAAAAATATATATAACATAATGTGAGATTTAAAGTTGTAGTAAAGTAAAAGTAAAACCAATAACAGTAATTAATGTTTAATTTTGAAATTTGTCACTTTACATAGTAATAAACAAACGTCATAGATCATATTATAATACACAAGTTTCCATAGTAGTTAAAAAATCAGACTTTCTAGGCCTGCAGCCTATGAAACGGAGTACGTTATACATTGTATTTCTGTTGGACTTCAATCTAATCACAGTTTATTCTGATGAATGAGTTAACGTAAGTTTATCAGCCACGATTTTGTGACAAGATTATTAAAAAAGAACAAAGTTCTAATGTATTTTTTTCCTTACATTCCAATCACAATTTTATTTCAATTTATCACCCTTACCCTGGACCATGTTAATATTAATAAAACGAATTCAAATTATAATGTTATGATTTTATTTATGTAATGATTTGAAATTACTATTTTATTAATTACGTAGAATTTATTAACATGAAAATTTTCACTATATCAATTTTACTTATACAAAGCTTAAAATATTCCAGCTTGTGCATTTTACAAATAATTATTTCACATAACTTTATAATTTATTATTGAAAAAAACAAATCATTACGATCCAAGGTATTGGTGCTACTTTTCATTTTATATGATACAAGTATGCAATATACCAACAGCTTAGTATTTCTTACATTAAATTCCATACATTTAGTAAAGACAATGTATAGAGAGGAATCAACTTTCAAATTTTTTACATATAATTCGTAGCAATAATTAAAACGAATATTCAAAGCATACACATAATTAGCTATACATAATTTATGGGGTAACGCATAAAGTAAGACAAATCACTTTTAACATTGTTTATGTTTTTTAAAACTCCATTATCAAGAAATTGTAATGTTTATCCAATTTTCATACATACGTACATAAATATATACATACATGTATGTGTATGCATATATTAATATATGTATATTTATACGTATGTATATTTTTTGTATTTATATTAATCTTTTTATCAGTAAATTCACACTAATGTACATTTTATATAAGTAAATTAATTTGACGAATTACTATATCATTTAATTATTAAGTATTTCCTCGTTATTTTTATTCGATTTTAAAGTATTAAAAATACACACATAGCATTAAACAATATCGATCTTATTTGAAATAAAAATACTGTGCACATACATGATGTACCATTAATGAAACAATTTTTCATTTATATAACTGCAAAAAAATAAACTTTATTATTAACTGACACAATTAAAAATTGAACTAAATTCATACATTGTATGAATTAGAAAAAAATAATAAAGAATATATTGCAGTCAAAATTAGTTTTATTTTTCTTCTAAGATATCTCATTTTAATATATTTCTTTTATTTATATTATGCCCAATTACAAAAAAGGAAAATAAACAAAGAAAACAGAAAAAATAAACGATAGCAAAACAATGTGACACATTTACATTCAATAATAATATAAAATATCAAACTTTTTAGTGAATTTACTAATGAAAAGATATATGTGTATATATATATATACTGTACTTGTTTTTTGATGTAATCAACTGTATTACATCAAATTTTGAAAGTATATTATAAGTTGTGCTACAAGACTGAGACTAAAGCAAAGTGTTTACAGCACCACGATTTAAACTGAAATAATTAATATTTTAATGCATTTACATTTGACAATAAATTTTTCTGTATATCCAACATTGCGACTAATCATTTCAGATATAAAAAATTAAAAGGCAGTATTATAAATGTAAAGTATAATTATACATGTTGGTAATAATTGTTTTATAGTTCAGGAGATTGGTTTTCCTTTAATATTCATTAGTACTTCAATTTCTGTACGCATATCAGTAACAAATATATCATATGCGTTATTTACTATAATGTATAGGTACATATAATTATATAACATCTAAAGCCAAGCTCCTGTAATATACACAACATTTTGAGGCACTTAAACGTGTGCTCAAAGACCATGTTTCTGATAACTCTTATATTACCTGCCAAAGCATAATTCTAAATTGTATATTATTTCATGTAACGGTAATATTAAACAGAAAAGTCAGTGCCGTAAATAGGTGCCTAAATATGTCATAACAATTTCTTTTCTTTTGAAATAAACATAAGATATATTTATATACCATTTCCAGAATATCAATAACAATATTAAACAACAATATTTTATTATTGTAATTTATTTTGATTTATTTGAAATACAAATTTTAAAACTTCTAATAGGAATTAAAATGTATTTGAAACAACATGGAATGTTATATTTTCAAAATATACTAATTCTAATTTAATTTTGTTTATTATTTTTTTGTATCATATTTTATTTAGAACCTATAAATAATTTTATAAGTAAATATATCAAATTTATATTTTTGTTTTATAATGATATTGTTGTGAAACAAATATACACAATTCATTTAACACATATTTTTTAATATTCTAGATAAATATATGATTATAAATATCTTTTTTTTTATAATAAATTTTATTATTAAAAATATTAATTATTAAGTATTTAAATATAATAAAGAAAATATAACAAACCAATAATAATTTTTAATTTGTAAATAATTGAATGCAATTGGACTTTAATTAATCTGTTATTTATGAAATAATTACAAAATATTTTAATATCGTTTTTACCTATAAATATAATGATAAAAAAAATACTAGAATATAGATTCTATAATTAATTTAAAACCTACAACAAATGTTAGTAATTTTTTTTATATTTTCCTCAAATAAGATAAGTTATATATCATTGTAAATAATAATTGTGAAACTATGAATAATATATATATTATCAATAAATCAATTTTTTATTTTTTTTTTTACTTCAAATTTTGCATAGAAATAAAAACACAGATACATGATACCGTAAATATTTCATTTGTGTATTAATTATTTATATTCTAATATCATCTATTATAATTGTCATCAATATTCTGGAAAATATGCAAATCTTGTTTATAAATAATGTAAATGAAATATATAAAATTACATGAAAACAGAAATATATTAATTTTTTCAAATTAAGTATCCTTATGATTTATCTGTTTTAGAAATTACATTCTTTTTTTCGTTTTTTTAAATCAGAATTCTGTTTGAGAATAAGTTTCGTTGCACTCTGAACATTCATTAAGCTGTACGCACATAGCAAGGTTTGGCACAAAGATAAACATTTCCCAGTTACGGCCCTGTGCTATGAAAGGGGAGAGGAGAAAGGAATTAAAAGATTAATACCTTAGTTTAACATTTTTACAAGCTAACAAATATGTACCTCCAAAATCACAGAACAAAAGCAATAACAATACTCTTCTACACAATGTATTATCCTGCCAGCAAACGTATTTTTTTTTAAATATGCAGCGAATTAGAGTTTCTTCAAACAATTTTTTTATGATTCATAGTTAATTGATACCACATTCATTGTAGGCGAAGTCACTGTACAATGTAAAAAGTTTTCTTCATACCCACTATATCCAGTGTAGGATAAAAAGCAGTGGTACATAATCCATATAATCCAGATGAAGAATAACAGCTAAATATTGAAATTCACTGCAATAGTATCTGTAAAAATACTTATTTTACTATTTTTATCTTTAATTTTATATTCAAAATATTTAATAAAATAAAATAATTTTATTTAAATAAAATAAAAAAATTTTTACTTACATATTGATTTATACATTCCCATCCCTTTCATCTGTCTTATGTTTTGTACAAGGTAGTTCGCGACAGTGTTGTGCTACTTGAGCATAACTCGGTCTTGTAAGGTCCTATAATGAAAAATATTTATTAGTAACAGAAATTTAATTTATATTATATAAAAATTATATATATATATATTATTATAAATATTAAAATAATAAATTATAAAGAA
>NW_006263858.1:206536-207505 GCF_000469605.1 Apis dorsata | reverse complement strand
TTATTATAAAATTTATAGTAAATAAAATAATATTATTATTTACTAATTATAACATTTTTATTTCATTGATAATTTTTGTTAATTTTAATAATTTTTATTATCATATTATTTTATTATTCATTTCATTATGAAATATTATACAATTTATAAAATTAAATATTATAGAAAATTTATGAATTATATATAATAATAAAATACAAAATATAAATATACTTACAACAGGAAAAGTAGAAGTCACTCCCACTTGCGACTGGGAATTTTGTGAGGCAGTAGGGATATTACATTCACACCTAGATACTTGTTCAGAATCTTCCACTGTGTGTACATTTGAAACAGCCTCGTCCACTCCATTCACCATGTTTGAATCGTCAGTCTTTACAGATCTGTCAGCGGTGCATTTCAATAATAAAGGACTAAACCTGAACGTGCATAAGTATAATAGACATATATTCAATATATATTAAATAATTACAACTGTGCACCTTAAAATACCATGCACAAATAAGACAGCCACTATTATGTACATATCATTCAAAGAAAAAAAAAAGAAGTTATCACTACATGGTTAAGGGAATGGGTCTTGCAAGATTGCAACACTTATTTAACAAACCAGTATACACATCATTTATTTACTTTCACTGACAATGAATCTATAGTCATCCATTAATAATGAACCATGCTTTTTATTATACTTATGTGCCGAATATTACAGCTTAACTTTATATTAAAAATTAAGAATTTAATTGAAATGCCTTTAAGAACAACTTGAAAATGAATAATTATTAATTGTAATATAATATAATATAATATAGTATAATATAATATAATATAATATAATATAATATAATATAATATAATATAATATAATGTAATATAATATAATAATATAATATAACATAATATTGTAATAATATTATAATGGATAAATAGTAATGGTAAAAATAATAATAAAATTAATAATATTAGTAG
>NW_006263858.1:204874-206057 GCF_000469605.1 Apis dorsata | reverse complement strand
AGTAGTAGTAGTAGTAGTAGTAGTAGTAGTAATAGTAGTAGTAGTAGTAGTAGTAATAGTAGTGGTGGTAATAATAGTAATGGTAGTAATAATAGTAGTAATAGTAATGATAGTAGTAATAGTAGTAGTAGTAATAGTAGTAGTAGTAGTAATAGTAGTAGTAGTAGTAATAGTAGTAGTAGTAGTAGTAGTGGTAGTAGTAGTAGTAGTGGTAGTAGTAGTAGTAGTGGTAGTAATAATAGTGGTACTAATAGTAGTAGTAGTGGTAGTAGTAGTACTAATAATAGTAGTAGTAGTAATAGTGGTGATAGTAGTAGTAATAGTGGTAGTAGTAGTAATAGTAATAGTAATAATAATAGTAATAGTAGTAGTAACTGTAATAGTAGTACTAATGATAGTAATAGTAGTAATAATAATAATAATAATAATAATAGAAATAGAAATAGCAATAATAATAGTGCTAATAATATTAATAATAATAATAGTAATAGCAATAATAATGTATGATAGTGACACTATAATATTGGTAATGAAATATTGATAATGAAATTTTATAACACCTGTGATAAAGAATACATTATAAAGAAAATAATTTTGATAATGATAAAAATAATAAATAAAGAAATGATATCAATATGATTAATAATAGTAATAGTAAAAATAGTAATGATAGGTATAGTAATTATGGTATAGTAATTATAGGTATAGTATATAACAATAATGATGATGAAAATGATAATAACAGTAGTAGCACTAATAGTCATAAACAATAGTATTATAGAAAATACATATATGACTAATAGTAATGATAACAGTAATCATAATGATTGATAATAATGAGAATTGTTAATCAGAAAAATAATCAAAATAATGAATTGTGATTAAAAAGAAAAGAAAAAATACTAGGCAAATGATAAGAAATAGAAATGATAATAAGTTGATAATAAATGATTTAAAAATTATTAACATTAATATATCCTCAATAATAATTATAGCACAAAAAATAATAGCAATAGAAGTTGTAGCAGCATTAATAGCAGCAATAATAATAATATTAATAATAAGAATAAAAATGTTCATAAAGACAATGATGTTAATAATGATATAGATAATGATGATGATAAAGATGATAATTCATGAAGATAATAATAAAAGTGAGAAAATAATAATAGTAATAATAATA
>NW_006263858.1:200944-204695 GCF_000469605.1 Apis dorsata | reverse complement strand
ATGGTGATGGTGATGGTGATGGTGATGGTGATGGTGATGGTGATGGTGATGGTGATGGTGATGATAATGATAATAACAATAACAACAACAACAATAATAATAATAATAATAATAATAATAATAATAATAATAATAATAATAATAATAATAATAATAATAATAATAATGATAATAATAATAATAAAATAATGATACTATTAATAATAAAATAATAACAAATTCATATATTGAACCCTGAATAATATAATAGTTCATATATATTGTTCATTTGCCGCAATAATACAGGCAAGAAATATAAATTGTGCTACCACAGAGTACTGCATACATTCTTGCATACATACGCATTGCAATATTTTATTATATTTGATATACTATAGAAAAATGTTAAAACTTCTGACTACTATTAAATGAATACCTCGATTTTGAGCATTTTATGCTTTAAAATTAAACTTTACTTTTCATCGAGTGGAGCACCAGCTCTCATTTTAAAAATCTGTTCTTTAATATAAGAACTAAACTAACGAGGCATTCCAATATTAAAAACTTATCACTCGATGAGAAAAAAGATATAGCAATGAATAGAAATAAATGGCAAATTGAAACAACTGAGCACATCTACAAAATTAACCACCATAGAGAGTAAAATAATAATAAATTTAAAAAAGATACACCTACTTTTACTGCTCTATGTATGAGTATAACATAATTAAGAAAGGGAAAGTTTAAATTATAGCACAATAAACAAATTTTATATAATTTTAAAAATATTATATAAACATATACATGTTTATTATATAATATTTAAGATAGATATATTTTGAGAAAATTAAAAAAAATAATTTGTAATTATTTAAATAATTGTTTTAAAATGTTTTATATGTCAATAAAAATAAAATATAATAATTGCAAAATATGTTTGGTATCTTTTATTAATTATTGACAAATAAAAAAATCATACATGGACTATTTATTATTAATATAATATAAAATTATTATTTTCCAAAAATAAAATATATATTTTAATATCCTCTATTCTTACTTATTTTATCAGAGTAATTAATTTATTACTTTTATCCATTCTATTTATGAATTAGTAAATAAGCATAAACTTTAACATTGTTATATATAACAGAACATAATATGTTGAAACTAACAAACTACCATATAGCTACTTTCCCTTTCCTTCTTATATAGGTGATATGAAAATATAGGTGGACTATATAACTTTCACTAATACACATCCACCATAGAGCATAGCACGTATATAATGCAGCCAACACTATCAAACATAGCTTAGCAATTTTTCAGGCCTTATATGAGCCCTATATATAACTCATTCTGATGTATGTGTATGTGCGCGCGTGTTTATATGTATTGTATATATTTCTTGCGTATATCTATACATATATACATAATATATGCAATATATCGTTAAAAGCAATTAGAGAACTTTAATAATAATTTATAATAAGCAATACTTTAGAAACATAATTAAACATCTATTTGCTTTTACAATAAAAATAAAATATATATATATTCTATTACACACATGCACATACACAAATCATGTATGTACATATACAGACATACACACGTATATGTATTTATACATGTATTATACATATGCAAATACATAAACGTATGTATATATGCACATAAAATGTACTTATATATGTATAATTACGTATGTATTTATATACGTATGTATGTGTGTTTATATCTGTACGTTGTACGTATGTATGTATGTATAAGAAGAAAGCACACTCACTTATCAGGAGATGACGGGGGAGTGAGAGTGATGGTGCTGAGAGCGATGTCTGTGGAGTCATTGTTGCTAGCAGAAGCATTAGAGCTGACATTTGTAGATGCAACAGGAGTAGTTGATGTACTGCCAGAACCAGTTGGAGCTTCTAGCGAACCAGCATGACCACCAGCACTTGACCCTGGACTTGCAGACCTACTGCTGTTACTTGTCGCTTGTTGATGGTATTGTTGTGAAGTTCCTGTAGGTTCTTTTTCTTTGATGCTTTTCAATTTTGCAGTACCTTTAACTACATCTGAAAGCCTATTCTGCGATTGCGTACAATCTGTACCAACAGTTTCTACTGAAGCATTATGGGATTTTGCAAGATCAGCATCTAGGCCAGGAAGAGGAGGGAAAGCAGAAGCTTCCAAATCGAATTGTACCCCTCGATTACATTGAGTGTTATTATTACTGGCCGGGGTAGATTCTCTGATTGAAGGTAAGGGGCTACTATTAGCCTTTGATAATGACTCTTGGTCTTTGGTCCTACGATGCATACGATGACGCGGAAATTGTACTCCAGAGTCTAAAGTTTGAGTGTCATTTTCTTGGGATCCTTTTGTGTGACTGCTATTATAGTGAGTCTCTCCAGTTGCTACAATTGTATGTGAGGAATGGAACTTTGTGCCAGTTTGGTAGGAAGAAGAAGTTGGTTTCACCGTAGGCAAGCTTGAAGTAAATGTCGGAACTGTTGCTCCTAAAGATATTGGTGCCCCACTTATAGGTGGATGTGAAGTGCGTCCCATTGGCACCATGTTACCTCCACTATCCATCAAGCCTGGTCTTTCAGATCCATTTCTTTGCTTATTTCTGTGTCACATGTATATGTATATAAAATAAATTTTGAAAAAATAACGATATAAAATATATTAAAATACTAAATATTATTTACATTATTTACAAATTATTTTGCTAATATTTTTTTTCATGAAAAAATGCAATTTTTATAATAAAAAATTAATATATATTTCTGTGTTATTATAAATTAATCATATTAATACCTGTGACGAGGATTATATCTTGCATTCTGTGGTTTAAATGTATTATGTGGTGTAATACCATTCATGAAAACACCTGACATATCAAAATAAGCAGGACTTGCAGGTCCCCAAGGCATCATTCCAGGAGGATAAAATGGTTGATGCTATAAAAAATATATGAAATTGTTTAAGTTTTAAATATTTAAAAAATTTTAATATAATTTGAAATATTTGAATCCAAAAATATTTTAATAATTAATAGTATATTTTATAATTAATAGTAATTTTATGAAATCTAAAAAAAAAATATTTAAATATTAACTATAAATATTAAAATTTAAATAATATTCACAAAATGTGAATTTTTCTATTTTCATTTCTTCATAAATTGTCATATTTTTAAAAATAACAAATTTAATTATACTATACATTTTTTTCTTATAAAATTATAGAATACATATTTTTACTTACATATACATGAACCTGATTGGCATATGCTGGCATAGTAGTTTGTGGCATAGTAGTGCCATTTGTATAAAGAAAACGTTGCTGACCAGCTGTATAACTATTTGGATCATAAACAGGTGGTGGCGGTGGTGTTCTATAACCATTTTTAATTCCACCCACATTAGCAACTGCCGGGATTGGTAGCCTATTCATTGGTTTAGCTTTGATTCTAGCCATTATTGGTTTTCCCTAAATTATATATAATATGTATTAACATTAATTCATAAAAGATAATATAATTCATAAAATCATAAAACAAAAAAAATTTATAATATATTTTGTTTATTATTTATATTTATATTTATATTTATATAATATACAAATAAATTACATCATATAAAAAATTATTCTAATTTAATATGAAATTAATTTAATTTATATTATTAATTCATTTAATTAATCATTAAATATATACTTATATACACATAAATATCTCTTAATATCATTAAAAACTATTATT